>NC_142422.1:13905000-14102500 GCF_059516105.1 Syngnathus floridae
AGTAGAATAACAATAGTGCGAAGGTCTTCGCCTTCACACGCAATTTCTCCAGGAATTGCAATTCTAGTTATTATTATTATTAAACAACTTATTCCGCCCGCTTTTTTGGCACCTAACTAGTCCTACATGCTTCAACCGATTCACCCCGTTCAAACTTTCACACATTCCAAAAATTCATGGCATGCTTGCTACCATTTTTTTTGTTGATAACATTTACCGTTTTTGTGTAATTAGCAAATTTGTGACTTTTAAATCCCCATTCATTCTTAATGGCGATTTCAACACGAGCCACTTTCCCGCGTGGGTTCGAATTTTACACGTGTCACATCTGGCGTCTCACCATTACACAAACTCACACGACACTGGCTGCAGTTTTTTCGCCATAAACATTTATCGTTTTTGCATAATTAGTACATTTGTGGTATAAAATTACGCATTCATTCTTAATGGCGCATTCAACATGAACATTGATGACATTAAGCAAATTACACCATTTCAAAATAGCAAATCAATTAGCTCACTTGGTAATGCAGGCGCTAATTAACTCGAGCCGCTTCCCCGCGTGAGTTCAATTCCAACTGTGGGTACTGCTTTTTTTCCTTTTTATTCACTGCTTAATATTTTTAACGCTTATGATTTGTAGCTTGTCATTTTACCATTTATTTTAATAATAATTTATTTTCCTTTTTATTCTTCCCGCTTATTTTTAATGCTTATCATTTGTAACTCTCGTCATTTTCCCGTTTATTGTATAATAATTTGATTTCCTTTATATTCTTCCCGCTTATCATTTTTATCGTTTATCATTTGTAACTTTTGTCATTTTCCCATTTATTTTATAATTTAGTTTCCTTTTTATTCTTCCCGCTTATCATTATTCACGCTTTTCATTTGTAACTCTCGTCATTTTCCCATTTATTTTATTCATAATTTATCATTTATTTCCCTTTTTATTTTTCCCACTCATCATTTTTCCTATTTATTTTATTTATCATCATTTATCATTATTTATTTCCCTTTTTATTATTACCACTTATTTTTCCCATTTATTTCATTCATCATCATTTATTTCCCTTTTTATTTTTCCTGCTTATCATTTTAACACATCATTTTACCCATTTACTTTATTCATCATCATTTATATTCATTAACTGCCCTTTTTCATTTTTCCTCTTTCATTTCGAAAAAAGTAGAATAACAATAGTGCGAAGGTCTTCGCCTTCACACGCAATTTCTCCAGGAATTGCAATTCTAGTTATTATTATTATTATTATTATTATTATTATTGTGTGAAGGCGAAGCCTTCACACATTGTTATTCTACTTTATTATTATTATTATTATTATTCAACTTATTCCTCCCACTTTTTCGGCACCTAACTAGTCCTACATGCTTCGACCGATTCACCCCGTTCAAACTTTCACACATTCCAAAAATTCATGGCATGCTTGCTACCATTTTTTTTGTTGATAACATTTACCGTTTTTGTGTAATTAGCAAATTTGTGACTTTTAAATCCCCATTCATTCTTAATGGCGATTTCAACACGAGCCACTTTCCCGCGTGGGTTCGAATTTTACAGTGGGCGGAATTTATTTTCGAAAAAAGTAGAATAACAATAGTGTGAAGGTCTTCGCCTTCACGCGCAATTTCTCCAGGAATTGCAGATTGCTAGTTATTATTATTATTATTAAACAACTTATTCCGCCCGCTTTTTTGACACCTAACTAGTCCTACATGCTTCAACCGATTCACCCCATTCAAACTTTCACACATTCCAAAAATTCATGGCATGCTTGCTACCATTTTTTTTGTTGATAACATTTGCCGTTTTTGTGTAATTAGCAAATTTGTGACTTTTAAATCCCCATTCATTCTTAATGGCGATTTCAACACGAGCCACTTTCCCGCGTGGGTTCGGATTTTACACGTGTCACATCTGGCGTCTCACCATTACACAAACTCACACGACACTGGCTGCAGTTTTTTCGTCATAAACATTTATCGTTTTTAAATAATTAGTACATTTGTGGTGTAAAATTACGCATTCATTCTTAATGGCGCATTCAACATGAACATTCATGACATTAAGCAAATTACACCACTTCAAAAAAGCAAACAAATTAGCTCACTTGGTAATGCGGGCGCTTATTAACTCGAGCCGATTCCCCGTGTGAGTTCGATTCCAACTTCGGGTACTGCTTTTTTTCCTTTTTATTCACTGCTTAATATTTTTACCTCTTATGATTTGTAACTTGTCATTTTACCATTTATTTTAATAATAATTTATTTTCCTTTTTATTGTTCCCGCTTATCATTTTTAATGCTTATCATTTGTAACTCTCGTCATTTTCCCATTTATTGTATAATAATTTGATTTCCTTTATATTCTTCCCGCTTATCATTTTTATCGTTTATCATTTGTAACTTTTGTCATTTTCCCATTTATTTTATAATAATTTAATTTCCTTTTTATTCTTCCCGCTTATCATTATTCACGCTTTTCATTTGTAACTCTCGCCATTTTCCCATTTATTTTATTCATAATTTATCATTTATTTCCCTTTTTATTTTTCCCACTCATCATTTTTCCTATTTATTTTATTTATCATCATTTATCATTATTTATTTCCCTTTTTATTTTTACCACTTATTTTTCCCATTTATTTCATTCATCATCATTTATCATCATATATTTCCCTTTTTATTTTTCCTGCTTATCATTTTAACACATCATTTTACCCATTTACTTTATTCATCATCATTTATATTCATTAATTGCCCTTTTTCATTTTTCCTGTCTTTCATTTCGAAAAAAGTAGAATAACAATAGTGCGAAGGTCTTCGCCTTCACACGCAATTTCTCCAGGAATTGCAATTCTAGTTATTATTGTGTGAAGGCGAAGGCCTTCACACATTGTTATTCTACTTTATTATTATTATTATTCAACTTATTCCTCCCACTTTTTTGACACCTAACTAGTCCTACATGCTTCAACCGATTCACCCCATTCAAACTTTCACACATTCCAAAAATTCATGGCATGCTTGCTACCATTTTATTTGTTCATAACATTTACCGTTTTTGTGTAATTAGCAAATTTGTGACTTTTAAATCCCCATTCATTCTTATAGGCGATTTCAACACGAGCCACTTTCCCGCGTGGGTTCGAATTTTACACGTGTCACATCTGGCGTCTCACCATTACACAAACTCACACGACACTGGCTGCAGTTATTTTCGTCATAAGCATTTATCGTTTTTGCATAATTAGTACATTTGTGGTGTAAAATGACGCATTCATTCTTAATGGCGCATTCAACATGAACATTCTTGACATTAAGCAAATTCCACCACTTCAAAAAAGCAAACCAAATAGCTCAGTTAGTAAAGCGGGCTTTAGGTCTCAGGCCACTTCCCCGCGTGAGTTCGATTCCAACTGCGGGTACTGCTTTTTTTCCTTTTTATTCACTGCTTAATATTTTTATCGCTTATGATTTGTAACTTGTTATTTTACCATTTATTTTTATAATAATTTATTTTCCTTTTTATTCTTCCCGCTCATCATTTTTAATGCTTATCATTTTTAACTCTCGTCATTTTCCCATTTATTGTATAATAATTTAATTTCCTTTATATTCTGACCGCTTATCATTTTTATCGTTTATCATTTGTAACTTTTGTCATTTTCCCATTTATTTTATAATTTAATTTCCTTTTTATTCTTCCCGCTTATCATTATTCACGCTTTTCATTTGTAACTCTCGTCATTTTCCCATTTATTTTATTCATAATTTATCATTTATTTCCCTTTTTATTTTTCCCACTCATCATTTTTCCTATTTATTTTATTTATCATCATTTATCATTATTTATTTCCCTGTTTATTTTTACCACTTATTTTTCCCATTTATTTCATTCATCATCATTTATCATCATTTATTTCCCTTTTTATTTTTCCTGCTTATCATTTTAACACATCATTTTACCCATTTACTTTATTCATCATCATTTATATTCATTAATTGCCCTTTTTCATTTTTCCTGTCTTTCATTTCGACAAAAGTAGAATAACAATAGTGCGAAGGTCTTCGCCTTCACACGCAATTTCTCCAGGAATTGCAATTCTAGTTATTATTCAACTTATTCCTCCCACTTTTTCGGCACCTAACTAGTCCTACATGCTTCGACCGATTCACCCCGTTCAAACTTTCACACATTCCAAAAATTCATGGCATGCTTGCTACCATTTTTTTTGTTGATAACATTTACCGTTTTTGTGTAATTAGCAAATTTGTGACTTTTAAATCCCCATTCATTCTTAATGGCGATTTCAACACGAGCCACTTTCCCGCGTGGGTTCGAATTTTACAGTGGGCGGAATTTATTTTCGAAAAAAGTAGAATAACAATAGTGTGAAGGTCTTCGCCTTCACGCGCAATTTCTCCAGGAATTGCAGATTGCTAGTTATTATTATTATTATTCTACTTATTCCGCTTACTTTTTTGACGCTTAACTACTTCCACATACTTCAACCGATTCACTCCATTCCACTTTTCACTTATTCCAAATATTCATGACACGGCTGCTTACATTTTTTTTGTTCGAAAAATTTTCCGTTTTCACAAAATTCACGATTTTGTGGCATTTTTTTCCCCATTCATTCTTAATGGCAGATTCAACATTTCACATTTTTGTTGTTCCAGTTTGAAATTCACTTATTTCAACACATACAAATCACATTGGGGACATTCCCAAACTTGCCAAATTCAAAAATTTCACGTTTTCACTTTTAAAATTTGCACAAAATTTTGCAAAATTTCACAAAATTTATTTTTCACTTCTAGTTTCTACATTTTTCCACCGATTCAACTCGTTCCAACTTTCAACTGTTCATCTTTTGCCTACCTATTCCACACCTTCCCACTTACCAAAATTTCCAAATTTTCAATTTTGAAATTCACACCAAATTTTCCCAAAATTTAGTTTTTCCCTTCTAATTTCTACATTTTTCAACCGATTCAACCCATTCCAACTTTATTCACTTTGTTCACCTTATGCTTACCATATTCACCCCCTTCACCCCCACTTCCGCAATTCAACCCTTGACCCCCACTTCCAGAGTGGCGGCCATCTTGGATTGACCCTGAAGTGCCCCAATGAACTCGGAATGAACCGGAAGTGCCCCAAATCAAACCGGAATTGACCCCAAATGAACCGGAAGTGACCTCAGGTAAACAGGAAGTGACCTCAGGTAAACCGGAAGTGACCCCAAATCAAACCGGAAGTGACCTTTTTAAACCGGAAGTGACCTTTTTAAACCGGATGTGACCCCAAATAAACCAGAAGTGACCTCAGCTAGACCGGAAGTGCCTCTAATCAAACCGGAAGTGACCCAAATAGACCGGAAGTGACCCAAATCAAACCGGAAGTGACCCCAAATGAACCGGAAGTGACCTTTTTAAACCGGAAGTGACCTTTCTAAACCGGAAGTGACCCCAAATAAACCGGAAGTGATCTCAGCTAGACCGGAAGTGCCTCTTATCAAACCGGAAGTGACCCAAATAGACCGGAAGTGACCCAAATCAAACCGGAAGTGACCATATTTCAACATTAAGTGCCCTAAATACATACATTTGCACTAACTTTTGCAAACTTTGCCCGATTAAACCCGTTTCAACATTTTAACCCCAAAATTGAACTTCCTGAAGCCGTTTTTTTTCCTTTTGTTCCAAATTTCAAAAGATTTTGGTGCAATTTTTTTTCTTTTAATTCCCATTATTTCTCTATTAGGATTCAAGATTTGCTCTAACTTCTACATTTTTTAACCGATTCAATTCGTTCCAACTTTCAACTGTTCATCTTTTGCCTTCCTATTCCACAACTTCCCACTTACCAAAAATTCTCTACAATTTTGTTTTTCTACTCTAATTTCTACATTTTTCAACTTATTCAAGCCATTCCACCTTTCAACTGTTCATCATTTTCCTACCTATTCCACAACTTCCCACTTACCCAAAATTCCAAATTTTCAATTTTGAAATTCACACCCAATTTTCCCAAATTTGCTTTTTCCCTTCTAATTTCTACATTTTTCAACCGATTCAACTCTTTTCAACATCATTCTGCAGCATTCCCCAAGTATTTATTCAACCTCTTCACCTTCACACGCAATTTCTTCAGGAATTGCAAATTCTAGTTATTATTCTACTTATTCCGCTCACTTTTTTGTCCGTTAACTACTTCCACATACTTCAACCGATTCACTCCGTTCCACTTTTCACTTATTCCAAATATTCATGACATGGGTGCTTACATTTTTTTCGTTCAAAAAATTTTCCGTTTTCACAAAATTCACGATTTTGTGGCATTTTTTCCCCCATTCATTCTTAATGGCAGATTCAACATTTCACATTTTTGTTGTTCCAGTTTGAAATTCACTTATTTCAACACATTCAAATCACAATGGGGACATTCCCAAACTTGCCAAATTCAAAAATTTCAAGTTTTCACTTTTAAAATTTGCACAAAATTTTGCAAAATTTCACAAAATTTAGTTTTTCACTTCTAATTTCTACATTTTTCCACCGATTCAACTCGTTCCAACTTTCAACTGTTCATCTTTTGCCTACCTATTCCACACCTTCCCACTTACCAAAATTTCCAAATTTTCAATTTTGAAATTCACACCAAATTTTCCAAAAATTTAGTTTTTCCCTTCTAATTTCTACATTTTTCAACCGATTCAACCCATTCCAACTTTATTCACTTTGTTCACCTTATGCTTACCATATTCACCCCCTTCACCCCCACTTCCACAATTCAACCCTTGACCCCCACTTCCAGAGTGGCGGCCATCTTGGATTGACCCTGAAGTGCCCCAATGAACTCGGAATGAACCGGAAGTGCCCCAAATCAAACCGGAATTGACCCCGAATGAACCGGAAATGACCTCAGGTAAACCGGAAGTGACCCCAAATCAAACCAGAAGTGACCTTTTTAAACCGGAAGTGACCCCAAATAAACCGGAAGTGACCTCAGCTAGACCGGGAATGCCTCTAATCAAACAGGAAGTGACCCAAATAGACCGGAAGTGACCCAAATCAAACCGGAAGTGACCTTATTTCAACATTAAGTGCCCTAAATACCTACATTTGCGCTAACTTTTGCAAATTTTGCCCGATTAAACCCGTTTCAACATTTTAACCCCAAAAGTGAACCTCCTGAAGCCGTTTTTTTTCCTTTTGTTCCAAATTTGCAAAAATTTTGGCGCAATTTTTTTTTCTTTTAATTCCCATTCATTCTCTATTAGGATTCAAGATTTGCTCTAACTTCTACATTTTTTAACCGATTCAACTCGTTCCAACTTTACACTGTTCATCTTTTGCCTTCCTATTCCACAACTTCCCACTTACCAAAAATTCTCTACAATTTTGTTTTTCTACTGTAATTTCTACATTTTTGAACCGATTCAACCCATTCCAACTTTATTCACTTTGTTCACTTTATGCTTACCATATTCACCCCCTTGACCCCCACTTCCAGTGTGGCGGCCATCTTGGATTGACCCTGAAGTGCCCCCAATGAACCCAGAATGAACCGGAAGTTCCCCAAATCAAACCGGAAGTGACCTTAGGTAAACAGGAAGTGACCCCAAATAAAACCGGAAGTGACCCCAAATCAAACCGGAAGTGACCTTTTTAAACCGGAAGTGACCTTTTTAAACCAGAAATGACCCCAAATAAACCGGAAGTAACCTCAGCTAGACCGGAAGTGCCTCTTATCAAACCGGAAGTGACCCAAATAGACCGGAAGTGACCCAAATCAAACCGGAAATGACCATATTTCAACATTAAGTGCCCTAAATACATACATTTGCACTAACTTTTGTAAATTTTGCCCGATTAAACCCGTTTCAACATTTTAACCCCAAAAGTGAACCTCCTGAAGCCGTTTTTTTTCCTTTTGCTCCAAATTTCAAAAAATTTTGGTGCAATTTTTTTTTCTTTTAATTCCCATTCATTCTCTATTAGGATTCAAGATTTGCTCTAACTTCTACATTTTTTAACCGATTCAACTCATTCCAACTTTCAACTGTTCATCTTTTGCCTTCCTATTCCACAACTTCCCACTTACCAAAAATTCTCTACAATTTTGTTTTTCTACTCTAGTTTCTACATTTTTCAACTTATTCAACCCATTCCACCTTTCAACTGTTCATCATTTTCCTACCTATTCCACAACTTCCCACTTACCCAAAATTCCAAATTTTCAATTTTGAAATTCACACCCAATTTTCCCAAATTTCCTTTTTCCCTTGTAATTTCTACATTTTTCAACCGATTCAACTCTTTTCAACATCATTCTGCAGCATTCCCCAAGTATTTATTCAACCTCTTCACCTTCACACGCAATTTCTTCAGGAATAATGCTCTGCTGTTGCTTTGGCGCCCATACGTCCATTCATGACTCCGATAAGTAGAATCCTTGTTCATTTTTTCCCAGAATACACCTGAAATTTTCAGGATGGCGCTGCCTAGAATATATTGGCTTCCGAGCAGCAGTCCACAAACCAATGGGTGTCATGGATGTTACGTCCATTTCTTATATACAGTCCATGTGCACACCCCGCATCTTCGTGCCTCTCCCCCACACTGCACCCTCAAACGACAGCTGTCACTCTGTTACCCTACCAACAAATGGTGAAAAGAAAGGCAGAAAATAGAAATTTTCTGGACAGGTGGGAGACAGAACATCTGTTTACATGTATACAAGACAGACCGATTTGTCTTGTTTGTGGAGCCAACATGTCAGTAACTAAGGAGTACAATATTAGACGACACTATGAAACACCAGGACAAATATAAGGACCTGGACACGGCTCAAAGGAGCCAGAAAGTAAAGGAGATGAAAAGAGGTTTGGTTTCACAACAGAAAATGTTCACAAAAGCCACAACACAAAGTGAGGCTGCTGTAAAGGCAAGTTATATCGTGGCACAAGAAATCGCCAAATCACCCCGACCCTTTAATGAGGGAGAGTTTGTAAAAAAGTGCATGATGAGGGTTTGTGACCAAGTGTGCCCAGAGAAAAAGCAAGCCTTTGCAAACGTAAGCCTGAGCAGAAACACAATAGCTGACCGCACATGTGAGCTTGCCACCAATCTGCATGTCCAGTTGATGGAGAAGGGAAAAGATTTTGTTTCTTTTTCCCTTGCTGTGGATGAGAGCACTGACGCGTCTGATACTGCGCAGCTGTCTGTCTTCGTCCGCGGCGTGGACTCAAATCTGTGTTACGGAGGAGCTATTGGGATTTAAACCAACGCATGGCACAACCGCAGGGAAAGAAATCTTTGAGGAGGTTTGCAAATGTGTAACTGAAATAAACCTTCCGTGGAATAAACTTGTGGGATTAACCACTGATGGTGCGCCAGCCATGAGTGGTAAAAGGAATGGACTGGTGGGCAGGATTTGTGAAAAAATGCGCGAAGAGAACTGTGCAGGTGAATTATCTGTTTATCACTGCATCTTACATCAAGAATCCCTGTGTGGTAAAGCGCTGAAGATGGAGGATGTTATGTCCACAGTAACACAAGTTGTTAACTTCATAAGAGCCAAAGGTCTCAATCACCGCCAGTTTAAGTCTTTTCTGGAAGAGTGTGATTCAGAATACACAGATGTGCCGTATCACACAGAGGTGAGATGGCTAAGCCGCGGAAAAGTGCTGAACAGATTTTTCGAACTGCGTGAAGAAATATGCCAGTTTTTGGAAAGCAAAGGGAAGGACACAGCAGAGCTCCGGGAGCAAAGGTTTCTGTGTGAGCTGGCCTTTCTGTGTGACATCTCAAGCCACCTCGATGTGCTGAACCTGCAGCTGCAGGGGCGGGGACGCATCATCACAGATATGATATGCGTCAGTGAGAGCTTTTAAAATGAAGATGTGCCTGTGGGAGAATCAGATGATACAAGCAAACTTTGGCTATTTCCCCTGCTGCCAAACCATAAAAACACAGATCTATCGCCATGTGCGCACAGTTTGCTGAAAAACTCAGTGCGCTCGGCGCTGAGTTTAGCCGGCGGTTTGGCGACCATGATGTCCAGAAACTTTGAACTGCTTAGTAATCCCTTCACAGTTGATGTGGAAAAAGCACCAACCAACCTCCAAATGGAGCTGATTGAACTCCACTGTGATGAAACGCTGAAGTCAAAGTTTGATGCTGTTGGGGCCACACAGTTTCCACAGTTCATCCCTGACACGATGCCTCAGCTTCGCACTGAAGTTGCTCAATTGCTCTCCATGTTTGGTAGCACTTACCTATGTGAGCAACTTTTTTCCACAATGAAGATGACGAAAACTTCTCACAGGAGACGTCTGACTGACGAACACCTTTGTTCGATAATGACGGTTTCCTCAGCTCAAACCCTAAGCCCCGACATTGATGAACTGGCATCCAAGAAAAGATGCCAGGTATCTGGCTTGGCCGCATCAGAGTAGATCAGTGTGTCGCAAAATGAGTAGTAAATAAATTTTCTATGCACTTTTTCTTGCTACTCCAAGGCCTGAATGGTTGATTTATTCATAGTTGTTATGTTATTTTATTTTCAAATTCATTAGCCTGTGTAAGAAGCTAATTTTGACATTTACCTCAGAAGGCTGCAAACAGAAAGGAGGCATTCAATTTTTATTTAAATTTGATTTAATATGCCATTGATATGTTTTATTATTATTGTTATTATTCTTATTATCATTATTACTATTATTGTTATTATTAGTATTGTTAGTGTTATTATCATCTTGATTTTGCACGCCTGCACTTTTAAGTTATATAAGCCTTGCTTGTTCAATATTCATTGTAAAATCAAAACTTGTTTGATTCCATATTAAAAGGTTCATTTGTTCAACCTTGGCCCGCGGCTTTGTTCAATTTAAAATTTTGTGAATTTGAGTTTGACACCCCTCCGCTAAATTGTGGACAAAATCCAACAACTTCACCCAAAATCAACGATATAATTTCGTGAGCTCTTAGCATAAACCTCGATGCAAAGTAACTCCTCTTTTTGGGTACCATTACATGCTACAAGGAGTGTATATTACAAAGGAGACTTTATACTTAATTGTGATCATCATTCATCCATCCATTTTATTACGCAGGTATTTTCAAAGCAAATTAATATTGTTGCACTTATTAATTTGCTTTAAAATGACAGCACATTTTAATTAAATCCTGACACTATAGCAATGTAAAACATGTTCATTTAAGAAAAAGCCACACACGTTTTGTGATAAAATCTTTCATAACGAGAATGATTTGAGTGAATTGATATAAATGAATAATTGAGAAGAAATTTCAGTTCTGAAGGCTCCTTTTGTCCCAAGCAAAGGGACAAGTGGTTGGGAGGGGGGATAAAAATTGTAACAGGAACTCTATAAAATGTCAACCCGTGAGAATTTGTCCCCCCCTATCATTTTGAGAACGGTGAGTCCTGGACATCGACTGGCTTTATTTCTGTCTTCCTGGGTCTACCTGGTTCAGGTAGTGTGGCAACTTTGAACAGGTTCCTAGCCCAAATTACGGGGGGGGAAATCCTCACAGCTGCCCCGTGAGCATATGTCAAAAATCCTAACTTGAAAAAAATCATTATTATGTCAAGAGTGTGGGCAGTGCTATTAAGTTTCTCTGTGTGAATGAGTTGGGGCTCCGTGGGACTGCAGAAACTTTGAGACATGATGCAGGTGGTGATGATGTTGCTTCAGGGCTTTTTCTGAAACTCATGGAGTATACATTAGAGAAGGATGAGAAGCTCGCAAGCATTGCTAAGGGTATCCCAAAGAATGCAAAATACACATCTAAGGATATCCAAAATGAAATGATCCAAACACTGGCAGACATGGTGCTTGCAGAGGAAAGGAAAAAATATGAAAATGCTGATTCTGCAGGGTTTTGCCTCAAAAGTGATGGGACCAGAGACAGGTGCAATGTGGAAAATTTGTCTGTGATGATTAGATTTGTCAGCAATTCCATGCCAGAGGAGCATCTTAGTGGGTTGCTTGACTTGCATCAACTTGATGCAGAGTACATCACGTCTGAAATACTGACACACCTTTCTGATGCTGGCTACAGTGCTGACAACATATTTAGCCAGTGTTATGATGGAGCTTCTGTGATGAGTGGGATAAGAGGTGGGGTACAAGCTCTACTGCAAAACAAGCTTGCCAGGTATATCCCATACATCCACTGCTACAACCATCACAACTGCACTTAGTGGTTGTGCATGCCATCCAGAGTGAACCACGTGTCAAAGAGATTTTTTGACCTCTCTCGTTCATTGTACAAGTTATTTCAGCACTACTATGTGTCTGAGAAATATAATGCACCTAACCTTAAAAGGCTGCTTGAAATCCGATGGACAAGCCACTATGAGGTGACAAGGTGCATTGTTGACAATCAAGACTATATTGTCAGTATCCTATCTGAGATGACAGTGGATGATAGTGCTGCTGTTGACATGTGCACCGAGGCATCGGGCCTGGTGTGTCAAATTAAGAGGCATCACTTCTTTGAGACTGGAAAGTTTCTAGTGCTGGTGCTTGGTGTCTTAAAACCAGTAAATGCAATTCTACAGTCTCAGTCTGTGGATATGTGCAGTGCTTCTGAGGTTGTTGGTGCAGCACTGGAGTCCTTAAAAAGCCTCCGTGAAGATGAGGATTGGGGAAAGTCATCTCAGGCCGCTGCTGGGGATGATGCACCGCCTCCAAAGAGAAGGAGGACAATGAGCAAATGTCTTGGTCAAAGTGTTGTGCTCTCAACTGTGGGCCATACAGACTCGGACGATCCAACCATTTCCCCCTCTCAGTCTCTGAAAAGATCTCTGCTCAACATCCTTGACAGCGCCATTTCAGAAATGGAGAATAGATTTTCTCAGAAGAACGTTGAGCTGATGAGAGCCATATCTAGTCTTGCACCCAAATCTAGCACATTTCTAGATTCAACCGTGTTGCATCCTCTGTCTGCGCTGGCTGACACTGTGGCAGATGATCTAAAAAATGAAAAACAGGGCAAAACAGATGTTGCTCAAGAAATGTCCAAATGAAACAGACCTATCGACTGTCTGTAAACACCCACAGGAGTACAAGGAAGCTTTTCCTGAGTTGCATAAATTGTATGTAACAGCCCTGGTAATTGGTGTGTCTTCAGCATCGTGTGAGCGTTCCTTCTCCACATTGTCATGGGTCCTAACCCCTTATCGTCGCACCATGTTACACAAGCGAAAGATAAATTTGGTCATCTTAGCTCATGAGGAGTCCATAACGAGTAACTTGGATGTGGATGAATTTGAGAGTTTTTGCACAAGGAAACAGGAGACTGTTGTAGAGTGGATTGGGGAGAAAAAATTGTCAGAAAGGAGGAGATTTTAGTTATTAAGTTGCTAATAAAAAAAAAATTAAAAAAAAGAAGGAAAAAAAGTTATGTGTTATATGTTCTGCTCTGTAACTGTTATGTTGTACAAATTGGTTCCCTAACTATTTTGTTGTAGAGTTGAGTGGGGAGAAAAAATAATGAGAAAGGAGATTTTAGTTATTAAATTGCTAATTAAAAAAATACATTTAAAAAAAAAGAAGAAAAAAAGTTATGTTAGATGTTCTGTTCTGTGACTGTTGTGTTGTACAAATTAGTTCCCTAACTATTTTGAGTTATTAGCTAATAAAAAAAAAAAAAAATTCTGTTTTTATAAATTAGTTTGAGAACTTGATGTTTGGTGATTTTTTTTTCATAAGACTTCCTTTCAGTTTTGTAAATATTGATGATATTTGAGAATTAAGCCATCCAGTTAAGATTAATGTTATGTTGTTGAAATTGGTTGTTGCTTGGTTGTTAAAATCTGGATGAAGGATATTTGAGTTTACTTTTCATTTATTTATTTCATTTATTTTTCAGTTTCCTCCCTGAGGGATTGCCACCTTATTGTGGTCAGGGGGTTTGCGTGCCTCAGTGACCCTAAGAGCTATACCAGCAGAAGCTTTAGTCTTCAGGTGGGACACCCAAGCTGGACAGGTCTTAGTGTAGAGGCCTGACAGAGTGCAATCCACTTCTCCAGGTTGAGATCTGGACACACAGCTAACAACTGCCGTGAAGAAAACACTAACAGTGTTAAAAATGTGTTAAAAAAAAAAAAAAAAAAACATGCCCCCTTCACATTTCTGACTGTCCTCTCTTATGTGCATTACTAGTCCCTGCTCTCCAGCCTGGACGTCAATTCAATTTTTGGTATATTTCTCATGTCAGTGCATCCGGCGCAATAATGGCGAAAAATTAGCCTATTCAGCCTGGAGTTCAACTCAAATTTTGGAATGTTTTCTATAAGTGTCAGCAGCCCTGTGCAAAAATGTTCCCGGATGAGGGCGCATATTTATTACTCCTTGCCCCAAAACCTGCCACCCGAAGCCTCTGCTCATCCAATTCACACCTTCTCCATGTCCCGAAAACCAAGTTGCGCACCATGGGCATAGTCTCTCCAGCGCGTCCTGGGTCGTCCCCGGGGTCCTCCTACTTTGACATTCCTCCGAATGTATAGTGCGTTGTAAATACAATTTATTATTATTATTATTACATTACGGTTTTGATCATTTCATAGTTTGTGAGTTTTTTTTTTAAATTAAAAATCCGTCCATTCATCCATTTTCTACACTACTTGTGTGAGACTCTCAACGGGATCACCAATATTTGAGTGATGTTCCATTTTATTATCTTTCTGTGTGTTCACAATTGTTATGGTGATCTTTCTGGTGATTTCTTAACTAGGTTGGATGTAGTATTTTTGTTAACGTTGATTTCTCCGACTGCCTAAAAGGCACCACTGCGATCAGTTAGTGCAGGGGTGCCTAAACATTTTCAGCTCGCGAGCTACTTTTGAAATGATCAGGTCACAAAGATCTACCCACTAAAAAAATAATTAATTTGATACGTCATCGTGAAAAAAAGTCCTCCTATTCCCTATGAAAGTGATACTTTCAAAAAAAAAAAATTACTATGTCCAGCTGCCCTTTTTATACCCTTTCTTAAGTTCAAGAGAAAAAACAGGGATCTGACAATTGGAGGGAACTGAGTGGGAACGTTAGTGTTGTGTTGTTAGCGCCGTTGTTTGCGAAAAAACCCCCAAAACATTGTAATGTCACGCGATCGACCGGTCAATCGCGATCGACGTATTGGGCACCCCTGAGTTAGTGTGTTCAAAAAGAGGAAAGTGACGTACGGACATGTGAAAAAGGCGTAAGGGAGAGAAGTTGAAGAGGAATAAAAACACCCTTGAAAACCAAAACTTGCCCCTCGTCGTGACTCGGAGCCGCAACACATTTTGGCGAGCTAGCCAGGAGCAAGGGGTTTTTTGTTCGAGATCAGCGAGAGATCTGAGTAGGTACACCGTTAGCGGCTAACGTTAGCGCATCGGTACCAACGAATCCCCCCCCCCCCCTGCTCCAACAACGAACCGGGATCTTTCTGACAAACAGATTACCTCGTGAGTGCCGAGGATGGAACAAGAACAGTTAAGATACCAAGTTACTACCACGCTGTGTAGGCTAGAAAGGGATCAACTAGTGGAGGTATGTAACTCTCTAAAGCAGGGATGATCTCTAAATGATCAGTTCATCCTCACGTTCTGCAGGAGCCTGATAATTGAATCAGGTGTGTTTAACGAGGGAAACTTGGAAAACATGTAGGAATGCGGCCCCCAAGGACTGGAGTTTGAGACCCCTGCTCTAAAGGGCTCCAATGTCGACGATACTGGCGAGAACGAGGAAGCCATCAAGAAACTGAGCCGACGGGACTTGATGAAACTCATTGAAAACAAAATTGATGAAGTCGAGCAATGTCACAAGTCAGTGGAAGTAGTCCAATTCATTGACGAATTGCTGTTGTTTATTAAAGACACTGTGTAGGAAGGTGACGCTCGCGAGAGGAGCACTTTTTACCGCCCCACTGATGTGACGCGCAACTACGAGGAGCTCCGAGTAGAGATACAAGCATTGCAAGAGAAACTTAAAATCGTGGACATATCACCAGCCGTGAGCCAAAGCTCATCACCTGCCAAAATATCGGAGGTGACTATTAGCAGGGAGTTTCGCATCTGTGGCCAAATAGGTGAAGACGGGCAGTGTGAAAGGCTGTCCTATACCAACTTGCTCCATCATATTGAACTCGGACTTTGTAAATGCCACAGTGAATCAGAAGTGATTGAAGCGGTTATAAGAGCTATTTGCCCAGGGCTTAATGCTTGAACTAAAAACTGATATAACCCTTTCTCAGTTAAAAACAATACTAAGAGGACATTATAGATGATACATCCGACTTGTATCAAAAATTGATCGACCTTTCCCGGGATCCCAAAGAATCGCCCCAGGACTTTCTATTCAGGGCCATTGAGCTCAAAGATCGGCTCCTATATGCATCCAAAGGAGAACCAGCTGAACACGACAATGACTGATTGAAAGGCTCAATGAGGCAGCCAACCTTGAAGCCGAGCGGCTAAACAAGCTAAGGAGGAGCGGCATCAAGCAACCTAGAATTAATGAGCTGTAAACTTCGGATGAACGGCAGGGCAGAGTACACACAACTCCATCCCAGGACACGGCAGTGAAGGAGAAAGTCAAGATGGCTGCAGCTCCACCGGAAGTACATGACATGGTCGCTGAATTAAAAACTGAAGTTGCAGAGATGAAACAAATGGTGCTTACTTCCTTGAATGCCAGCAAGTTCCAGCCCGCCAGGAAACCAACATACAACACCCAAAGGAGGAGAGGCTAAAGAACCAGCCAGGACAACGGCGAGGGAGACAATTACACTCACTGCTTCAAGTGTGACCAGGCGGGTCACATATCCAGAGGATGCCAAGCTCCACGTCTACTTCAGGAAAACGCCAGAGGGCCACTGCCAGGGGACCAGCAGTGACCCAGCCAACTCATCAGGAGTCCCGCTACTGCCACCATTGTCGACGAGAGGAACAAGGTGACACGCTGCTCCAGACCTGCGCAAGCTGCTCACCTGCCTCGTACTGTTCCAAAGCCTGTCAGACTCAACACTGGCCGGAACACAAACACATCTGCACCGCGGTAAGAATGGTGGATCACCATTTGAGTGAGAAGCGAGAAAAAGGGTGGTCATCACACATGGGTAAACCTGATATTTTTCCAAACAAGCAAGGGAGAAAACTTGTCAAATTAATTGGTAGACATAGGATGGTCAAGTGTACTTTTGATAATGCACCAGTTACAGGCGCACAAGCTACGGTGATAAATGGTAAATGGAGAAAGGAGCACTTGCCTCATACCACAATTCGAGCGATCGAGGAACTATTGGGATCAGAACCTCTAAATCAGGGGTGCCCAATACGTCGATCGCGATCGACCGGTCGATCGCCTGGCCACAACTGGTCGATCGCGTGACATTAAAATGTTTTTGTTTTTTTTTCGCACTTGACGCGTGCGCGAACAACGGCGCTAACAACACTAACAACACGCTAGCTCGCGAGTTCCCTCCAATTGTTAGAACCCTGTTTTTTCTCTTAAACTTAAGAAAGGGTATAAAAATGTGTGGGGCAGCTGGACATAGTAAAAAGATAAAAAAAAAAAGTATCACTTTCATAGGGAATGGGAGGAGGACTTTTTTTCACGATAACATATATATATGTATATATATATATATATATATATATATACATATATATATATATATCAGGGCTGTGGAGGGACTCGGACTCGGTCGGACTCAGTCATTTTTGCCGGACTCGGTGCTGATTTTGACCGAGTCCACCGAGTCCGACAATAAAAAAAAATATTAAAAAAGTATTCCTACGTGCATTCTCAGCAGCATGATGAAAATAAAATTGAACGTATTTTTTTTTAATTGTCGGACTCGGTGGACTCGGTCAAAATCAGCACCAAGTCCGAGTCCGGCAAAAAATGACCGAGTCCGACCGAGTCCGTCCGAGTCCCCGAGTCCGGCAAAAATGACCGAGTCCGACCGAGTCCGAGTCCACAGCCCTGATATATATATATATATATATATATATATATATATATATATATATATATATATATATATATATATAGTGGTATATGGTTTTTGCTGCTTCGCTGGTCTCCAAAAAACACTCAGAGGTCGGTGGCTGTTTCCAGACAAATAAGCACTTCAGGGACCCACGGCTGATTGGAAAAAGATTTTATTCAACTGATGTCAGAGTGAAGTCTTTCCAAAAAGTTGAGTGGCCCCAAGGCATGGATAGTGAAGGAATGAGGTCGAAATACAAAAAGTCCTGCCTAGCTACAAAAACAGATATGCTCAAACCTCATTGAATAAAGTACATAAGCAGACAAGTATATTCACATATTAAATAAATAAAAGAAACATTTGAAGCATATAATTATACCTACACACCAAATCAATAAAGAAGACATAACTAGACATTTTTGATAAGTGGTGATGAGAAAGGTTTTTATAACTTTATGATCTGATATATATATTTCTGAGGACTTTGAAATAACAAATTACTTTTGATATATTGCCTAAATACCTTAATGACCCTTAAGGAACTGTGGAATGCATGCCTGATGTTTTTTCTCTGAATCATGGACACGGCCAGAGTCGTCTTGACCGTTCAGTACTTGATTGTATCTTATGTTTTGACTAATACTAGACGCCAGTTTTTGATTACTACTGAACACACTGCACAGAGGGAAATAGTTTGCCTAACAAAGAATAGATACGGTTGGAAGCATGATTAAACTAAGAATAAGCAAAGACATGATGTACCAAAAGAACAGCAATAGATTAATGATGTCACAGCCAAAAGCTAACATAATTTCGTACAAAATGACAAAATTAAAAGAATCCAGCAGTACGACAGTGTATGTCTAAGATTGGAGAAGAATGTTCACAGGAAGGTCACGTGGAGATAAAACCAGCAGGTGCCAGAAGGAGCCACCCAAAGACTCGGCCAAAGATGATCGCCAAGGCCGAAAGACGGGATGGAAGACAACAGCCCCCCTCCACACACACACACACACACCAACAGCCCCCCACCTCCACACCGAATCGCCCATAATCAGCACCACTCCCATGCAAGCAGACTCTGCTTCGAACTTGCCCCACCCCGAAGACTCATCGCCCATCAATCCCGGCCCACAATGTACTACTGAATATAAAACTGATCTAACAACCTTGGACTTTGCCTTTTCTGAATGGAGACTTTCCGCTCTTGAAGGGCCCAGCGCTGTATTGCACTTTCCTGAAAACAGAGCTTTTTGAACAAGAATTGTGATTGAACTCAACCAATCTGTCTAAGTCTAATTTCTGCTTCAGTGTCTTTGCGTTTTCCTAAATCTGAAGAAATCAAACGAGCACGCAGTGAGTAAATTGAATAACAGGTGATTGGCAAAGGCTTTTGCCGTGAGGCGCAGATAACGCGCTCCCTAAATTGTGGACAGAATCCAACAATGTAAAAAGCCCAAGAGAGAAAGCGAGCGAGACCGAGCTAGAGCGAGCCCCCTTTTTTTTCTTTTGTCAGGCCCGTAGCTTTTATACCTGACAAGAAGCTGATGTCACGGCTTTGGGTAACAGCTGCAGTTTGAGTCTCAGTCTGCTTGTTTCCCCTAAAAGGTCATCCCTTCAGCTCTCCCTGGTCACGGACAACTGGCCCTTCTATCTTCTACTAAGTACCTATACATTACTGAAACTAAAGCTTCTCTGTACAGCAAAAATAGTTTGATAGTCTTACTGCTACAAGTGGATCATCTAGTGCAACATACAGATACGCATAAAGTTCAAAATTCACTTCAATATATATATATATATAAATAAATAAATAAAATAAAGTGCAAAAATCTATTAATCAAAAACAACACTTTCCTCAAGGAGAAGTAACATGCAGTGAAAACAAATATTAAACTTTAACTTTTAAACTTTCTATTTTAGCAAAAGTGGGCTAAATTTACTTCAAAGAAAAAAATAGCAATTTTCTATCATCCGCTCAACTGAAATATTTTTAAAATATAATTGGATTGAAATACAATAAAATAAAGTGCAAAAATCTATTAATCAAAAACAACACTTTTCTCAAGGAGAAGTAACATACAGTGAAAACAAATATTAAACTAACTTCTAAACTTGAACTGAGTAAAAACTATGTGATTGCACAGAAATGTTCACTTGTTTGAGGTTGAGGGTGATACTTGGTGGTGTCCCATCTTTTCCACAAGTTCATCAATGTTCGGGGTAAGGCTCTGAGCTGAGGAAATCCTCAGACTTGAATGAAGGTGTTCAGCAGTAAGTCGACTTCTGTGTGATGTTTTGTTCAGGTTCATCAAAGAAAACAGTTGTTCACACAGGTATGTGCTGCCAAACATAGACGTTTGAGCAGCCTGGATGCGCAGCTGGGGCATTGTGTCGGGGAGGAAACGGGCAAACTCCGCAGCACCCACTGCCGCATATTTTGCCCTCAGTGCATCATTGCATTGGAGGTCAATCAACTCCATTTGGAGGTTTGGTGGTGAGCTTTCCACGTCAGCAGCAAATGGATTACCGAGCAGTTCAAACCTGTTTTTTTGTGCTTCAAAGTCAGCAAATCGGCGTCGAAAGTCAGCGGCAAGCATACCTATTTTATCAGCAAACTGTGCGCTCGGGAACGCACTGGTAGAGAGCTTCTCTTTCATGGTCTGGTAGCTGAGAAAGTGGCTCAAATTTTCATTCCGCATCTGTGTCTCCCACAGAGTCAGTTTGGTTTTAAATGCCTTCACTGTACTGTACATATTAGAGATGACACGATCCCGACCCTGTAGCTGCAAGTTCATTGCATTCAGATGACTCGTAATGTCACAAAGAAAAGCCATTTCACACAGAAACATCTCGTCTCTGAGTTGTGTTGTGTCTTTCCCTTTGCTGTCCAAGAACAGACAAATCTCCTCACGAAGCTCAAAACATCTTTGTAGCACCTTTCCCTGGCTTAGCCATCGCACCTCTGTGTGATAAGGTACATCACCATGCTCCGTTTCTAACTCCGTCAGAAATTCCTTGAACTGGCGGTGATTTAAACCTTTGGCTCTGATGAAGTTAACTGCGCGCGTGATGATGCTCATTACATGTTCCATTTTCAAGGCTTTACCGCACAACGCTTCCTGGTGTATGATACAATGATAAGCTGCCAGCTCACCTGTCGCGTTTTCCTCTTGCATCTTTTCCTGTATCTTCGCCACCAGTCCGCTCCTGTGTCCACACATCGCAGGTGCTCCGTCGAGTTTTTCCCAAGGTAGCTCCATCTCATTTACACATCTTGACACCTCTTTATACAAATCATGCCCCGTAGTTGTGCAATGCATCGGACGTAAAGCCAAAAACTCCTCTGTCACGCTTAGGCTGGAGTCCACTCCGCGGATGAAAATTGGCAACTGGGCAATGTCAGAAATGTCGGTGCTCTCATCCACAGCCAAGGAATATGCGATGAAATCTTTTCCCTTTTTCACAAGCTGCTCTTTTAGATTGGTGGACAACTGGTCTACTCGCTCGGCAATGGTGTTTCTGCTCAGACTCACATTTAAAAAGAGTTGCCTTTTTTCTGGGCAAACTTCGTCACAAACTTTAATCATACAGTTTTTGATGAAATCCCCCTCCATAAATGGCCGGGCTGATTTAGCGATCTCTTCTGCCAAAATAAAACTGGCCTTGACAGCAGCCTGGCCTTGTGATTTAGCTGTTTTGAACAGAGCCTGTCAAGATTTGAGGCCTTGTTTTAATTCCTCGGCCTTCTGTAGCCTTTTTTCCATGTCCATATTCTTGTTTTTGTCCGCGTGTTTCGTTTCATAATGTCGTCTCAGATTATACTCTTTCAGTACCACCACACTTTCTCCACACAGAAGACACAGGTTTTCCAGCTACCTCCGTGAACATATACTCCGACTCCCACCTTGTTTGAAACCCCCGGTTCTCAGTGTCCACCTTCCTTTTTGCCATTTTTGATGGGTATCTGAAAGTTAATTTTACAGTTATGCTGACAACTGCTGTGCTAATAATAAACACTGAAATGAAGCACCGTACTGCTTGGTGCGTCACCGTTGCATTGTGGGAAATGTAGTATTGGTGCGTGTAAAAGATCTGCGGGCTGGTTCTAATAATAAATCAAGATCTTCCCAGGGGCCGTAAAAACCCTTCTCGCGGGCCGGATGTGGCCCGCGGGCCTTGACTCTGACATATGTGATCTAACTAATGAGCAGCAACAGGTAGTGAGGAAAATGCTCCGCGAAGAGTGCAAGGCCTTTGCTCGAGATGAAAATGATGTTGGCAGCATTCCTACTCTCCGCATGCATATTTCCCTTCATGACCATACCCCAGTCCAGAAAACATACATTAGTGTTCCAAAACCCCTACACCAGGAGGTAAAAGCTTATCTGCAGGATTTAATCAACCGGGGTTGGGTCATGAAATCCAAGTCACCGTACTCTTCACCAATAATATGTGTAAGAAAGAAATTGGGAGAGCTTAGACTCTGTGTAGACTACCGCTAACTTAATCGCAAGTCAGTACCGGACAGACACCCTATTCCCAGGATACAAGACATGCTTGATACCTTGACAGGTAGTTCATGGTTTACAGTGCTTGATCAAGGGAAAGCATATCACCAAGGGTTTTTGGATGAAGGAAGTCAGCCACTCACAGCATTCATCACGCCTTGGGGTCTGTACCAGTGGGTACGGATCCCATTTGGCCTTAGCTCTGCCCTGGCCAAATTCCAGAGAAGCATGGAGGAATGTCTGTGGGGGTTGCGAGATGACATTTGCCTACCCTACCTTGATGACAACTTAGTTCACAGTAAGTTGTTTCAGGACCATGTTGAACACGTGAGGGCAGTTTTGCAACGGTACCAGAAGCATGGTGTCAAACTAAGTGCCAGGAAATGTGAACTTTTCAAGCCTAAAGTCAGGTTTTTCGGCAGGATTGTGTCGAAAGAAGGTCATAGTATGGATCCAGCAGAAATTACTCCCGTGATGGCACTAAAAGATAGGCAGCCCTGTAATGTGGGCGAGGTGAGGCAAATTTTGGGCTTTCTCTCCTACTACAGGTCATATATAGAAGACTTTTTACGCATTGCCAAACCTTTGTACGAACTCCTAGCAGCGCCATCAACCACTTCCAATATGTCCCAAAACTCAAGGGGGCAGAAGGACAGATGAAAGGGGAAAAACACACAGTCGAGGACAGTTGTCGTCCTCTGTCTCGATTACATGGACAGATACTCACCATCAGGCTCTGTGTTATCTGGTTGACAAACTGTCCAGTCCTCCTATCCTAAATTACCCAGACTTGAATCATCCGTTTGTGCTACACACGGATGCCTCTCAAGCGGGGTTGGGAGCCGTGCTCTATCAGCAAAGCAATGGAAGATTAAGAGTTATCGCTTATGGATCCAGAACCTTAACACCAGAGAAAAATTACCACATGCATGCAGGTAAATTGGAATTTCTAGCACTGAAGTGGGCCATCTGTGAGCGCTTTAGAGATTACTTGTTACATGCACCATCTTTTGTGGTCTACACAGACAATAATCCGCTCACCTATGTATTAACAACGGCCTCTGGTCAGCGGTGGGTAGCAGAATTGGCAGATTTCAATTTTACCATAAAATACAGACCTGACAAAACGAATGCAGATGCAGACGGGTTATCGAGGATGGCCCCTTTGAGGACTATATGAGTCATTGTACACAGTCTGTCAACCAGGATGTTGTAACAGCCAACCGACAGGGCATATTGGCACAGCAAGCTGAACAAACTCCTATCTTCAGCGCAATATCCTTAGATGTGCTTCAGCAGCAAACAGGAGCTGAGGGACTGCTACAAACTGTTCAGCCATTGACCAGAGAAGAGATTTGCGCTGCTCAGCGACAGGACGCTGTAATAGGTAAAATATATAGTCACTTGCAGAAAAAAAGGAGACCGTTAGCATATGAGCTGAAAGCTGAGAGTGCAGAGGCAAAGGCATTGGCCAGAGAGTGGGACAAGCTCAAGATCAGGGAGGATGGGACCTTGTTCAGGGTAACTGCAACCAGAAAATAATTGCTTCTTCCTTCGATATACCACCCCCTTGTATTGGATGAACTGCACAAACAAATGGGCCACTTAGGCTCAGAGAGAACACTAAAGTTGGTAAGGGACCGTTTTTATTGGCCTAAAATGCAAAGAGACATTGAACACTTTGTCATGAATGTATGTGAGTGTCTGAAGAAGAGAAAACCAAACAGGCAAGCGCGTGCACCGATGCAGAATATCGTAACCACTCACCCCTTTCAGCTAGTGTCAGTTGATTTTCTCCATCTGGAACAATGTAAGGGTGGTTGTGAGTATATTCTACTGGTCATGGACCATTATACACGTTTTGCACAGGCATATGCAACGACCAAAAATCAGCAAAGACTGTGGCAGAAAGACTGTTCAATGACTTCTGCCTTCGATTTGGTTTCCCAGAAAAGCTCCACCACGATTTAGGGAGAGAATTTGAAAGCAAGCTGTTAAGTCACCTGAAGGAGTTGTCCGGTGTAAAGGAATCTCACACAAATCCATATCATCCTCAAGGGAATGGGCAAACAGAACGATTCAGTAGGACTCTCCTCTCTATGCTGAGAACACTCACCGAAGAGCACAAATTGGACTGGAAAACACACCTTCCCAAAATAGTACATGCCTACAACTGTACTGCTAATGAGGCCACTGGTTATTCACCATTCTTCTTACTTTTTACGTCCGGTGGACCTACTATTTGGCATTGAGCAGGAAGAAAGCCCAGGCTCCTACCAAGACTATGTTGGCAAATGGAGAAGCAGGATGATTGAGGCTTACAATATCACCTCCAGGAATGCAGCTAAGTCAGCCGATAGAGGTGAAAGACAGTACGACAGGAAAATCTATGGTCCACCACTTTAGGTGGGCAGCCGTGTTCCTGTCAGAAATATTGTTAAAAAGGGAGGTCCGGGAAAAATCCGCTCATATTAGGAAGACAAGATTTACGTCGTCAAACACCAAAAGGGCGTGGACAGTCCAGTTTTCAAGTTGGAGCCAGAAAATGGCACAGTCAGAACAAGGATCTTACACAGAAATGTGTTATTGCCCTGTGACTTTCTTCCACTAACTCCACAGGAAAATAAGATGGTGGAAGAGAAAAAAACAAAAAAAAAAGACACTGCTGGATTCTGTCCACAATTTAGGGAGCGCATTATCTTCGCCCCACGGCAAAAGCCATTGCCAATTACCTGTCATCCAATTTACTAACTGCGTGCTCGTGTGATTTCTTCAGATTTAAGAAAATGCTAAGACACTGAAGCAGAAATTAGACTTACACAGGTTGGTTGAGTTCAATCACAATTCTTGTTCAGACAGCTCTGTTTTCAGGAAAGTACAATACAGCGCTGGGCCCTTCAAGAGCGGAAAGTCTCCATTCAGAAAAGGCAACGTCCAAGGTTCTCTGGTTAGTTTATATCAGCTGCACATGCCAGTGTGGGCCGAGTTTGATGGGTGATGAGTCTTTGGGGTGGGGCAAGTTCGCCATGGGAATGGGTGCTGGTTATCGGCGATTCGGTGTGTGTGGGGGCTGTTGTCTTCCATCCCGTCTTTCGGCCTTGGCGATCATCTTTGGCCGAGTCCTTGGCTGGCTCCCTCTGGCACCTGCTGGTTTTATCTCCACGTGACCTTCCTGTGAACATTCTTCTCCAATCTTGGACATACACTGTCGTACCTCATTCTTTCAATTTTGTCATTTTGTACGAAATTATGTTAGCTTTTGGCTGTGACATCATTAATCTATTGCTGTTCTTTTGATACATCATATCTTTGCTTATTCTTAGTTTAATCATGCTTCCAACCGTATCTTTTCTTTGTTAGGCAAACTATTTCCCTCTGTGCAGAGCGTTCAGTAGTAATCAAAAACTGGCGTCTAGCATTAGTCAAAACATAAGATACAATCAAGTACTGAACGGTCAAGACGACTCTGGCCGTGTCCATGATTTAGAGAAAAAACATCAGGCATGCATTACACAGTTCCTTAAGGGTCATTAAGCTATTTAGGCAATATATCAAAAGTCGTTTGTTATTTCAAAGTGCTCAGAAATATATATCAGATCATAAAGTTATAAAAACCTTTCTCATCACCACTTATCAAAAATGTCTACCGTATTTTCCGGACTATAAGTCGCTCCGAAGTATAAGTCGCACCAGCCATAAAATGCCCCAAAAAGTGAAAAAAAACATATATAAGTCGCTCCGGAGTATAAGTCGCATTTTGGGGGGCAATTTATTCGACAAAATCCCACACCAAAAACAGTCATGAACGAGCAACAACAGGCTAAACGATAGCAACAACAGGCAAAACGATAGGGATGCTAACGTGACAAACACAAACAAAGAGCTGAGAACGGGCCTGATGTAACATATAGAGTGATTAAGGACAACTATTACATGAATAACATGTTTATAAAACCATTGGTGTCACTCCAATTCATTAAATCCATCGATCGTTCTTTGTCAACAATGGCTGCGCGCGGCTGAGGGCGCTTGCACTTCAAAATATTCCACAGGCTCATATAACGATAGATAAACTATATTTCAAATAACTACAATATAAGCAATAATATTATCAAACCATCCGTGCACTTTAAATCCATTAAATCCATCGATCAAATTACTCGTCCTTTGTCAACATCGCCGCGCGTGCGCCCTGACGTCAGCCTCGTCTTTATTCCACAGATCTACTATATAACTATATTGTAGCGTTAACAAAGTACAAGGATAGACGTGGGTTGGGTAAACGGCTCTTTATTCCACAAAACAAACTTCCAAGCGTGTGGCGGCGTGGACTTCCAGAGACGATAGCTCCATGGCAGAGGACCGGGCGTGCGTAATGGCCATGTCCGAGCCCCATGCACCGTTCGCGGACAGCCACTCGACCGAGCGCCGGCACCCGACTCAGTAGAGTAGGACCGGGCGTGCGTAAAAGCCATAATAGTTTTTCAAACCTTCTATGTCACTCCAAATCCTTAATTCCTTTAAACGCTTTGTACTCCGTGTCACTTAGAAATGATCACCGCTAATGACGCCGGTGTTGTCCTTACGTGGGTCGCGCCGCGCGGTGCCCATGACGTCACTTGAAATAGTAATCCATTGGTACATCACGGTTCTCCAAACTTTCTTTCTGCTGCTCGATTACTGTTTTCAGCGGCATATTTTACAACTTGAAGTTTGTAACTTGCAAAATATGACTTTCTTTTTGGTGCCATTTTTCTTAAGCCCACCCAGTTGATGAGTCACGGCCAACGGTGAAATTTAAAGCGCCCTCATCCAGTTTCGTCTGAAAATATATATTTTTTCAGATGTAGTTTTTTGTTTTGTTTATTTGGTTGTTTTATCAAAGACAAACTCTGCTTTATTGTCGATTTTTTTTTCATATACCAAGACACACAAAGAAATTGAAATTACGTTCCCACTATCCCTCGGTGAGATAGTACACATATCCATACAAGCAACACAAAAAACCCCAAGAAGGCATAAACAATGAATAAATAAGAGTGTTGAATAAATGATAAATAAACAAATAATAATAAATAATAATAATAAATATAAGAGGAGCAAACAGACAGTGGACTTGGATATGGTGCTTTAAAGTGTTAATTGCTTTATTTGATGTTTTCTCTATTTTTTATGTTTTGAATATGTTCAAGATAAAGATATAAAAGCATGCTAAGTGATCAACTATACTAAAAATAACATGGGAAGTGGTCAACTATACTTTTAAGTGATGTCTTAATGATCAAGTAAATATTTGTGAAAAAAAAACATATATAAGTCGCTCCTGAGTATAAGTCGCCCTCCCACCCAAAGTATGGAAAAAAACGCGACTTATAGTCCGGAAATTACGGTAGTTATGTCTTCTTTATTGATTTGGTGTGTAGGTATAATTATATGCTTAAAATGTTTCTTTTATTTATTTAATATGTGAATATACTTGTCTGCTTATGTACTTTATTCAATGAGGTTTGAGCATATCTGTTTTTGTAGCTAGGCAGAACTTTTTGTATTTTGACCCCATTTCCTGTAGAAGGTTAAAGTTTGAATAACACATTCATTTGCAGGATAAACAATGGAAAGGATTGATAAATTGAACAAATTTAAGAAGACTGCAGGAGTATTCTGTTGAAAATAATTGATCATTTGAACAGTGGCGTGATTGGGACATGAGACAAAAAGAAAAGAATGAACACAAACAAATAAATGCAACAATTTTTTTTCCCTATAAAATGGTGAAGTTTGGGTTTGAAGTACATAGTCGCTTAAGAGGAGGAAAAGCATGATTCAAGATACGTTATTGTTAGGTTACGGATTTTAGTTATTGATCTGACTCCAAATTGCGATCAACACTTAACACATAAATTGCTATGTCCTAATCCACACACTGGCGCACCTAACAATTTTGCGAGTTCGTTCTGTCAAAAAGAAGACCAGTAGATCAATCAGACCAAATTTACCAATTGTTTATTCCTGACAAAGCGCACAAATACAGGCCTGGGTCCCCGGTCCCTCACACTAAAGCTCGTGCGTTTTTGTGACCACCAAAAGACGACACATTCTTCCGGGTTGCCCAGTTTTGAAGAAACACAATATGAATATTAAAGCATGCAAAATATTGTGAGATGATTGGTCGATGGCCATCTCTTCCCCGTCCAGGTGTTGCTGAGGTCAGGCGGTTGGGTTTTCCCCTCGAAGCCCGGCCACATAGACGTGCTGTTGTTCTCGTTTCTCACCGACCTTGAGGTGTTCTCGTCCGGTACTCCCTATCTGGGCCTATTCCACAACACTTCGAAGAAAACAAGTTCATGCAGTTTGCCTGCACATTCTTCGCCACCCACCAATCCACACGAGCACTCCAATATTAGATATTAATATGATTATAAGTTTAACACAACCTTAAAAAATATGTTTGCAAACTCCCGAAAGCACATATCCCTTGAGTGATTGATCAATGATTAAATGTTAGTAAAACAACGGATTGAATAAATTACAATGACTACGCTTTGAGAAGGCTATCTCTTATACAAAGGTAAAGTAGGATTAGAATTTGATGAAACTGATATGGACATTCACATATTCCATTAGAGTCTAAATTACTTGCAATACTATTACAAATTAGTTAATACTTGTGAGTGAGTGAGAGATTGTGTTGGATTTTGTCCACAATTTAGGGAGCGCGCTATCTGTGCCTCACGGCAAAAGCCATTGCCAATCACCTGTTATCCAATTTACTCACTGCATGCTCGTTTTATTTCTTCAGATTTAGGAAAATGCTAAGACACTGAAGCAGAAATTAGACTTACACAGGTTGGTTGAGTTCAATCACAATTCTTGTTAAGAAAGCTCTGTTTTCAGGAGAGTACAATACAGCGCTGGGCCTTTCGTGCGACCATGCTCAAAGTCTCCATTCAGAAAAGGCAACATTCAAGGTTCTTTGGTCAGCTTATATTCAGTTGCACATGCCAGTGTGGGTCGAGTTTGATGGGTGATGAGTCAGGGGGTGTGGCAAGTTCACAGGAGAGTTTGATTCCATGATTGATTCGGTGTGTGTGGGGGCTGTTGTTTTCCATCCCGTCTTTCGGCCTTGGCGATCATCTTTGGCCGGGTTCCTGGTTGTTTTCCTCCTGCCGCTCTTCTTCTGGCACCTCTGCCGGTTTTATCTCCATGTGTCCTTCCTGTAAACATTCTCCTCCATTCTTGCACATACACTGTTCCACCTCATCCATTCATCATTCTTTCAATTTTGTCATTTTTTACGGAATTATGTGACCTTTTGGCTGTGACATCATCTACGTATTTATTAATGTTCCTTAACTATTCAAAGTTTGTACTCACCACTTACCATGTTTTTGTTTGTTTGTTCTTTTGATCTCCATGTACTTGCTTACGTCATCATATTCTTAGTTTTCAGGAAAATACAATACAGCGCTGGGCCTTTCAAGAGCGGAAAATCTCCATTCAGAAAAGGCAACGTTCAAGGTTCTTTGGTCAGTTTATATTCAGTCGGCCGGTGTGGGCCGAGTTTGATGGGTGATGAGTCTTTAGGGTGGGGCAAGTTCGCAGGAGAGTTTGATTCCATGGGAGTGGGTGCTGGTTCGGTGAGAGCTGGTTCCGTGGGGTTGGGTGCTGATTATGGGCGATTCGATGTGTGGGGGCTGTTGTTTTCCTTTCCGTCTTTCAGCCTTGACGATCATCTTTGGCTTGGCTGTCTCCCTCTGGCACCTGCTGGTTTTATCTCCAAGTGACCTTCCTGTAAACATTCTCCTCCATTCTTGCACATACACTGTTCCACCTCATCCATTCATCATTCTTTCAATTTTGTCATTTTTTACGGAATTATGTGAGCTTTTGGCTGTGACATCATCTACGTATTTATTAATGTTCCTTAACTATTCAAAGTTTGTACTCACCACTTACCATGTTTTTGTTTGTTTGTTCTTTTGATCTCCATGTACTTGCTTACGTCATCATATTCTTAGTTTAATCATGCGTTCAACCATATCTTTTCTTTGTTCGGCAAAATATTTCCCTCTGTCCAGAACGTTCAGTCGTAATCGAAAACTGGTGTCTAGCATTAGTCAAAACATAAGATACAATCAAGTACTGAATATTGTTAGACGACTTTGGCAGTGTCCGTGATTTAGAAAATCATCAGGCATGCATTTAACAGTTCCTTAAGGGTCATTAAGCTATTCAGGCAATATATAAAAAAACATTTATTTCAAAGTGCTCAGAAATATATACCAGATCATAAAGTTATAAAAACCTTTCTCATTACCACTTTTCAAAAATGTCTAGTTATGTCTTCTTTATTGATTTGGTGTTTAGGTATAATTATATGCTTAAAATGTTTCTTTTATTTATTTAATATGTGAATATACTTGTCTGCTTATGTACTTTATTCAATGAGGTTTGAGCATATCTGTTTTTGTAGCTAGGCAGGACTTTTTGTATTTCGACCCCATTCCTTCAATTGATTGATTGATTGACTGATTCATTGAGTGACTGAATGACTGAGTGACCGAATGGGCGATCGTTCGATGTCTGTCTGTCTATATGTACATATACATGTATGTATGTATTTCGTTATTTGTTTATGTATTTTTCTCTCACAATTTTTTTCTCATCTTTCTCTTCTTTCAGCTGCTCCTGTTAGGGGCCGCGACAGCAGAACAATCATTTCCAAATCTTTCTGTCCTGTCACACCAACTATCTGCATCTCCTCCAACATCTTTATCTTTGCCACGCTCTCCATTATTTTGGCCAGTAGGGATTTCCAAGCCTCGCTTCTAACATTCTTTCCCATAACTTCATGCTTTGCTTGATCAACATAACACCTCTGTAGCTAATGCAGTTCTGTGCATCGCCGTGGTCTGAAATAAAAAATAGGAACCAGCACCTTTCCTCAGGCATCTTTTCGCTTTTTAACGAATCTCCCCTGCCATCTCTCCTTGATAGTTCCATGCTGCCACTGGAATGTTGTCTAGGCCAATTGCCTTTCCACTTTCCTTCTTTTACAAATATTTCGGTATGAATTTTATCTATATTTATTTTTCCTCACTCATTGGTGGCCCCACAGAGGGACTGGAAGCGGCTCCACAGAGGGACGTGGTGTGCCAACAGTGGGACCCTGGTCGTATCAATGGTTTTGGTGACCTCAGTTAAACTGAGGTCAACAGAGGGAGTGAAGAAATGGGGTTATAATACAAAAAGTCCTGCCTAGCTACAAAAACAGATATGCTCAAACCTAATTGAATAAAGAACATAAGCAGACAAGTATATTCACATATTAAATCAATGAAAGAAACATTTTAAGCATATAATTATACCTACACACCAAATCAATAAAGACATAACTAGACATTTTTGATAGGTGGTAATGACAAAGTTTTTTATAACTTTATGATCTGATATGTATTTTTGTGCACTTTGAAATAACAAATGTTTTTTTATAAATTTCCTGAATAGCTCAATGACCCTTAAGGAACTGTTTAATGCATGCCTGATGATTTTCTAAATCACGGACACTGCCAAAGTCGTCTAAAAATGTTCACTGCTTGATTATATCTTATGTTTTGACTAATGCTAGACGCCAGTTTTCGGTTACTACTGAACGTTCTGGACAGAGGGAACTATTTTGCCTAACATAGAAAAGATATGGTTGGAAGCATGATTAAACTAAGATTATGATGACGTAAGCAAGTACATGGAGTATCAAAAGAACGAACAAACAAAAACATGGTAAGTGGTGAGTACAAACTTTGCAGAGTCAGGGGACATTAATAAATTGATGATGTCACAGCCCAAAGCTCACATAATTCCGTACAAAATGACAAAATTAAAAGAATGATGAATGGACGGTGTGCGACAGTGGGCAAAGTGGATGTATGTGCAAGAATAGTTAACAGGAAGGACACTTGGATATGAAACTGGTAGAGGTGCCAGAGGAAGAGTGGCAGGAGGAAAACAACCAAGAACCCGGCCATAGATGATCGCCAAGGCCGAAAGACAGGATAGAAAACAACAGCCCCCACACTCACCGAATCGCCCAGTATCAGCACCCATCCCCATGGAACCAGGTCTCACCAAACCAGTACCCACTCTCATGGAATCAAACTCTCCTGCGAACTTGACACACCCCCTGACTCATCACCCATCAAACTCGGCCCACACTGGCATGTGCAACTGAATGTAAGCTGACCAAAGAACCTTGAACGTTGCCTTTTCTGAATGGAGACTTTCTGCTCTTGAGCATGGTCGCACAAAAGGCCCAGCGCTGTATCGTACTTTCTGAAAACAGAGCTTTCTTAACAAGAATTGTGATTGAACTCAACCAACCTGTGTAAGTCTAAATTTTGTTTCGATGTCTTAGCCTTTTCCTAAAACTGAAGAAATAAAATGAGCACGCGGTGAGTAAATAGGATAACAGGTGATTGGCTATGGCTTTTGCCATGAGGCGCGGATAGCGTGCTTCCCAAATTGTGGACCAAATCCAACAACGTCTAAACATGGTCTAAAAGTGTAATAACAATAGACGTCTATGCCATAGACGTCTATAGCATAGCCATCTATTAGACATCTATACTATAGACGTGTAAGGGATAGACTATTAGACATCTATTCGACGTCTATATGTGAACGTTTTTTAGACGTCTACAGGACAGACGTCTATATGTGAAAGTTTTTAGATGTCTACGCAGGGCCGGTTCTAGGAATGCACATAAGAGGGGACAGTCAGAAATGTGAAGGGGGCATGTTCTTTTTTTTTTTTTTTTTTTTTTTTTACACATTTTTAACACTGTTAGTGTTTTCTTCACGGCAGTTGTTAGCTGTGTGTCCAGATCTCAACCTGGAGAAGTGGATTGCACTCTGTCAGGCCTCTACATTAAGACCTGTCCAGCTTGGGTGTCCCACCTGAAGACTAAAGCTTCTGCTGGTATAGCTTTTAGGGTCACTGAGGCACGCAAACCCCCTGACCACAATAAGGTGGCAATCCCTCAGGGGGGTAACTGAAAAATAAATGAAATAAATAAATGAAAAGTAAAATCAAATATCCTTCATCCAGATTTTAACAACCAAGCAACAACCAATTTCAACAACATAACATTAATATTAACTGGATGGTCTAATTCTCAAATAAGCTAAAGCTCACTATCATCAATATTTACAAAACTGAAAGGAAGTCTTATGGAAAAAAAATCACCAAACATCAAGTTCTCAAACAAATTTATAAAAAGAGAAAAATTCACATTTTTTTAACTTATTAGCTAATACTATATAGCTAATAATAACTCAAAATAGTTAGGGAACTAATTTGTACAACAGTTACAGAACAGAACATATAACGACTTGTTTTTCTTCTTTTTTTAATGTATTTTTTATTAGCAACTTAATAACTAAAATCTCCTCCTTTCTCATAATTTTTTCTCCCCACTCTACAACAAAATAGTTAGGGAACTAATTTGTACAACATAACAGTTACAGAGCAGAACATATAACACATAACTTTTTTTCTTCTTTTTTTTAATGTATTTTTTTATTAGCAACTTAACTAAAATCTCCTCCTTTCTCACTATTTTTTCTCTCCACTCTACAACACCAGTCTCCTGTTTCCTTGTGCTAAAACTCTCACAAATTCATCTATATCCAAGTTACTCGTTATGGACTTCTCATGGGCTAAGATGACCAAATTGTGTAACATGGTGGAGAAGGAATGCTCACACGATGCTGAAGACACACCAATTACCAGGGCTGTTACATACAATTTATGCAACTCAGGAAAAGCTTCCTTGTACTCCTGTGGGTGTACAGATAGTGGATAGGTCTGTTTCATTTGGACATTTCTTGAGCAACATCTGTTTTGCCACAAGAATTTCATTTTTTAGATCAGCTGCCACAGTGCCAGCCAGCGCAGACAGAGAATGCAACACGGTTGAATCTAGAAATGTGCTGGGTTTGGGTGCAAGACTAGATATGGCTCTCATCAGCTCAACGTTCTTCTGAGAAAATCTATTCTCCATTTCTGAAATGGCCCTGTCAAGGATGTTGAGCAGAGATCTTTTCAGAGACTGAGAGGGGGAAATGGTTGGATCGTCCGAGTCTGTATGGCCCACAGTTGAGAGCACAACACTTTGACCAAGACATTTGCTCATTGTCCTTCTCTTTGCATCATCCCCAGCAGCTGCCTGAGATGACTTTCCCCAATCCTCATCTTCACGGAGGCTTTTTAAGGACTCCAGTGCTGCACCAACAACCTCAGAAGCACTGCACATATCCACAGACTGAGACTGTAGAATTGCATTTGCTGGTTTTGAGACACCAAGCACCAGCACTAGAAACTTTGCAGTCTCAAAGAAGTGATGCCTCTTAATTTGACACAGCAGGCCCGATGCCTCGGTGCACAGGTCAACAGCAGCACTATCATTCATATGGTCTTGATTGTCAACAATGCACCTTGTCACCTCATAGTGGCTTGTCCATCGGATTTCAAGCAGCCTTTTAAGGTTAGGTGTATTGTATTTCTCAGACACATATCGGTGCTGAAAAAACTTGTACAATAATTTTCAAGATTCAAATTTATTGTCAATGTACAGCACAAGTACAGTACAGTGAAAAGAACTTTGGCATCCAACCAGAAGTGCAAAAAGCAGTAAAGTGCAGAGTAAAAAGAATACTGAGCAGTAGGTACAGTGCAATCAGGTAAATAGGTGAGTTATACTATGCGGGATAATATACAAGAGGGACGAGTGCGGATATGACTGGCTAAGTATTTACAATAAGGTGCAGTAGAACAAATATTTGCAGGCGGTACTAGAATACTAATTATAAATATAGGGTTATAAAATATATATAGTGTCAGTATAACCAGATATGAACAGATATGTATAAGCGGAGTGAGAGTGATGAATAAATATATAGATTATATAGAATTATATGCATATATGGACAGTATATGCAGGTAATACAGGTGTTGTTGTAGTGGGGTAATTGTGCTGCAGGGTTCAGAATGATAAGAGTTCAGGGGGATGACAGGGGTGTTGTGGTGCGGAGTTCAGGGCGATGACGGCAGAGGGGAAAAAGCTTTTCCTCAGTCTACTCGTCTTGACCCGAAGAGTTCGGTATAGCTTCCTAGAAGGAAGAAGAGTAAACAGTCTGTGGTTGGGATGACTGGAGTCTTTGATGATGCTGCGTGCCTTCTTCAGGCACTGTTTTTGGTAAATTGACTGGATGGTAGGAAGTGATGTGCCGATGATGCGTTGGGCCATCTGCAGTGACTTCTGGTCCGCGGCTGTGCAGTTGCCGTACCAGACCGTGATGCCATTGGTGAGGATACTCTGGATGGTACACCGGTAGCAGTTCACCAGGATTCGAGGAGATAGATGGGCTTTCCTCAGTCTCCTCAAGAAGAAGAGACGCTTGTGGGCCTTACTGACCAGTGACAAGGTGTTGAGGGACCAGGAGAGGTCATCGGAGATCTGGACACCCAGGAATTTGAAGCTGGCGACCCGCTCAACCTCCTCCCCGTTGATATAGATGGGGGCGTGCGTATCAGCCTCAGTCTTCCTGAAGTCAACGATGAGCTCCTTGGTTTTCTTGGTGTTGAGGGCCAGGTTGTTGTTGTTGGCACACCACGTCGTTAGGTGCTGTACCTCCTCCCTGTAGGCCGTTTCATCATTGTTTTTGATGAGGCCCACCACCGTTGTGTCGTCTGAAAACTTGAGGATGGTGTTCGAGCCATGCACAGGAGTGCAGTCGCAGGTGTAGAGGGAGTAGAGGAGTGGCCTCAGCACGCAACCCTGTGGGACGCCGGTGCTCAGGGTTAGGATGGAGGTGAGGCCGTCTAACCTACTGGACTGGGGTCTGTTGGTTAGGAAGTCAAGTATCCAGTTGATGACAGAGGGGTTGATGTTGAGGTCCTTTTTCTCCACAAGGTTGCCAAGTTTGGTGATGAGTTTGGAGGGGATGATGGTGTTGAATGCAGAGCTGAAGTCGATGAACAGCATCCGCACATGGGTGTTGCTCTCGTCCAGGTGGGAGAGGGCTGCATGTAGTGCAGAGGAGATGGCGTCATCTGTGCTCCTGTTTGCTCGGTAGGCAAATTGGTGTTTGTCCAGAGAAGGTGAGAGCCCAGATTTTACGTGACCCAGGAGCAGCCTCTCGAGGCACTTTATGAAGTGGGAGACGAGTGCAACTGGGCGGTAGTCGTTGAGGCCCTTCGCAGAGGAGTGTTTAGCCAACGGCACAATGGAGGAGGTCTTGAAGCACAATGGGAGAATTGCCTGGGCCAGAGACAGGTTGAAGACGTCGGTGAACATATCCGTCAGCTGCTCAGCACAGTTCCTGAGCACCCAGCCCGGGATGCCATCAGGGCCAGCTGCTTTGCGTGCATGTGTCCTTTTCAGTGCCGCGGTTGAGTGAGGGGTTTGTGATCAGCGGGGAGGGGCCATCCTGGTGGCCGTCTCCTGATTGTCTCTGCTGAAGCGGCCATAGTGATGGTTGATTTCGGCGGGTGAGGGGATGGTTGCAGTGGGAGGGGGGGGTTGATGGAGAATTTGTATTCCGAGATGGCCCAGATGCCCTGCCACATGCGCTGGGGATCGTTGTTGTTAAAATAATCCTCCACCTTTAGCTTGTGGCTGTGCTTGGGCTGTTTTATTACTTTGTTCAGGGCAGCCCTGGCTGAGCAGTAGCCCTGCTTGTCCCCAGATCTGAAGGCAGTGTCTCGTGCCTTAAGTTGTAGACGGACCTCACTGTTCATCCACGGCTTCTGATTTGGAAATGTGGTAATTCGTTTGGTGGTCGTGACACTGTTAATGATGGAGTTGATGTGATCCACCACAGAGGAGGCGTAGGAAGTGAAGGAAGGGGGTCGAAATACAAAAAGTCCTGCCTAGCTACAAAAACAGATATGCTCAAACCATTGAATAAAGTACATAAGCAGACAAGTATATTCACATATTAAATAAATAAAAGAAACATTTTAAGCATATAATAATACCTACACACCAAATCAATAAAGAAGACGTAACTAGACATTTTTGATAAGTGATAATGAGAAAGGTTTTTATAACTTTATGATCTGATATATATATTTCTGAGCACTTTGAAATAAATGTTTTTTGATATATTGCCTGAATAGCTTAATGACCCTTAAGGAACTGTTTAATGCATGCCTGATGATTTTCTAAATCACGGACACTGACAAAGTCGTCTAAAAATGTTCAGTACTTGAGTGTATCTTATGAGTTGACTAATGCTAGACACCAGTTTTCGATTACTACTGAACGTTCTGGACAGAGGGAAATATTTTGCCGAACAAAGAAAAGATATGGTTGAACGCATGATTAAACTAAGAATATGATGACGTAAGCAAGTACATGGAGATCAAAAGAACAAACAAACAAAAACATGGTAAGTGGTGAGTACAAACTTTGCACGTAGATGATGTCACAGCCAAAAGCTCACATAATTCCGTACAAAATGACAAAATTGAAAGGATGATGAATGGATGAGGTGGAACAGTGTATGCGCAAGAATGGAGGAGAATGTTTACAGGAAGGTCACTTGGAGATAAAACCAGCAGGTGCCAGAGGGAGACAGCCCAGCCAAAGATGATCGTCAAGGCTGAAAGACGGAAAGGAAAACAACAGCCCCCACACATTGAATCGCCCATAATCAGCACCCAACCCCACGGAACCAGCTCTCACCTAACCAGCACCCACTCCCATGGAATCAGACTCTCCTGCGAACTTGTCCCGCCCCAAAGACTCATCACCCATCAAACTCGGCCCACACTGGCATGTGCAACTGAATATAAGCTGACCAAAGAACCTTGAATGTTGCCTTTTCTTAATGGAGACTTTCTGCTCTTGAGCATTGTCGCACGAAAGGCCCAGCGCTATCGTATCTTTCCTGAAGACAGAGTTTTCTTGACAAGAATTGAGATCGAACTCAACCAACCTGTTGAAGTCTAATTTTGTTTCGGTGTCTCAGTCTTCCTCACACTAAAGAAGAAAACAAACACGCAGTGAGTAAATTGGACAACAAATGAGTGGCTCTGTCTTTTGCCGTGAGGCGCGGATAGCGCGCTTCCCAAGTTGTGGACCAAATCCAACAATAGTAAACCGCTATCAGTACCCTGTCTTGATTCTTTTATTGGTCACACTTGCTTTGGGAGACATGCTCCATGCAAGCGAATACTGTCTGTCACACTTCACGATGATTTGGATTTGACATCTACAAAGAAAATAAATATCTTACTTTTTTTGTTCACTTTGGAGGGTTTTCATTGTAATGCTATAATTCATAAATGTCAGAGTAAACGATTGACATCGACGGTGCTTTATTTTCGATGGAGACAGTCAACTCTTGGAGGTCGACGCAGCTGCCGCGAGGGGGCGTCCCGGCCACTAAGCCTCCCGGCCGGCGGCCACCTGGTGTGCGCTGGGGGAGTGGTGGCGCTGGTGCTCTCAGTTCAGTCTCAGTCATCGGGCAGCAGCAGCAGTCGTAGCCGCAGCCACTGCGCGTCGCTCGACGAGATGTTGCAGCAGCAGCCGCAGCAGCCTCTGACGGCCAACGGGGCCTCCAACGGCCGGGGCCTCGCCATGAGCGGCCACCCCGGGATGGCGCACCAAGCCCCGCCTCCATCGCAAGCGCAACACCACCCTGCTGACGAGCCTCCGTTGGGCATGGAGAACGGCGCCGAGAACGGACACGAAGTACGCCAGGACATCGGAGACATCCTGCAACAGATCATGACCATCACCGACCAAAGTCTGGACGAGGCGCAGGCAAAGTCTGTCAACATTTGGGGATTTGGAACTTGATTTTTGATAAAGTTTCCGCAACTTACATACTGCTTGTTTTTTGTAGCCTTTCATCATTTCTCGCCGCTCTCTCCCAGCTAGCAAATCAAACGTCATAACATCAATGTATTACTATGAACGAAATAGGAATGTCATCATGTGTAGCTTTTTGGGTTGATGGTTGTCTTGACCCGAGCTAGCCGGGAAGGCAGCCATTGTTAGCTGGCTATGCTAGGCTTGGCTAACAAGCCAATGCCACGAACGCAAAGGGCGGTCGCCAAGCTGCATTAACGTCATTTGCTCAACTACATCTTTTTGGGCGGAAACATTGGTTGAGGTGAGCCCACGCGAGCGCCCAGGGGCTCGTCGTTAGCCCGTTCGAGTCGCTCGTGTTGACCGATCGTCCTGGTCGTGAGCGTCCGTGTTAGCGCTGAGCTCGCAACTAATTGCAGCAGCACGTTTTCTTGTTGTTGTTGTTGTTGTTAAACAACTTGTTTCAACATTTCGCGAGGTGCCCAGCTCGAGCTCGTCCGGTTGTGGCGTCCCCTTTGCGCGCTGCCAACGCTTAACGACTTATATGCCATTTCCGTGTGCATTAAGCGAGCTCTTACGTTGCCTTCAAGGGACATGGGAAAGATGAAACTTTCCACTTGTACATGTGAAGTGGAAATTACGAGTACATTGTGTTCAAGTGCTTTTGCTGTCGTAGATAAGGGGAACATGGCAGACCCCGAGTTTACCCTTATCTGCTACTTGGGTAAAACAGTCTTGGACCTCTCAATTCATTTGCTACTGCAGGAAGAGGAGAAAATTGCATACGAGCACAGACCACTCAGTAGTACCTTCCTATACGGGAGGCAACAACGTCATCCTCAACTGACTGTGAGCGTCTGCTTTTAAAACTAAATAATAATGGTGTTTTTAAACACGGCAACAATGGTGATGTTATTACAGTTGTGTATGCCACAGCACCATGGAGGCCACAAATTAACCAACTAACAGTAAAGAACGTTTAACAATGCAAAATTTTCCATTCACGACACTCTCGCTACTCTCCGCCATGTTGAAAGGTCAGCATTTCTCATCTCGGCAGTTCATGTATAAAAACATTTTTTCCTGCTTTCCATTGGAAATTACGATGTGAGTGGGTGTTCATGTGCATTTTTGACGTTGGTTTTTGGTATTTGACTTATTTACCGGAGGTCATGAAGGCAGCTTTAGCCTGCTTAGTAGGCCACTGGCTCTCGGTGCCTGTGTTCTTACTGCTAAGCTGTCTGATCATGCCAACTTGCTTCTTTCATAGTTTCCACAGCTACCTTGCCAAAGTAACAGTTACACATTACTTGATTTAAAGAAGGTTTTCTTTAAAGCCCACGTATCACGGTAATAAATTCTACTGTTTTACGTTTTATTCATTCAGTTGTGGTCTGTATAAAGTGGAACAGCGATGCTTTTGTCTGAATTCCTCGTATTGATACCATCACAGGTCCCTCTTTTCTACTTGTTCTGAGCAAGCCGCATTGGTGCGGTCTCTTTAAATGCAAATGAGATACTTCACACCCTCCAGGCCACAAGATGTGCGCCTCCCTTTCCCGGTCGACATGTTTGTAGTTTAGCCGAGGAAGCGTTTACTTGCGCCACAAACTTTTTGATTGATTAAAATATGTCAATGGCAGAAGACATGTCCATACATACATAACACGTAACAAAATAAATCCCCTCACAATATTCATGAACACATCTTGTCACTGCAGTCAAGCTACGAAGTCAGCTAATGGTAGCGTTAGCGAGAAGCAAATGAATGCATTTAAGACATTATTGTCTTCCCCGGGAATAATATAGCACCTTCGATGCATTTAAGACATTATTGTGTTCCCCAAGCATAATACAGCACCTTCGATGCAGTTATTCTGATACAACTACTCAAAATACACCCACATAAGTAAAACCATAGAGCGCACAGCTCTAAAATCAGCAGAAAGCCTGACGCTAATGCGATGAATACGAGTTGAAAGACACGCAATATTATTAAAGTGAAATACAGTTTATTATTTTTGTGTCATCTCAAGCTTACCGCTTTACTGTGTCCGTCAGTTCCATAGATTGAAGGAACTGAACCATCAACGAAACAAAGTCTTTCAGCGAATCCTTCTCTATACTGACAAAAAATGTCTGAAACATTCGTTCTTGAACAAGCAGGACGTTGCCTACAGACGTGGGAACACTGCCTGAAAAATGAAATTTGTCCAGGCACTCCTTTGAGGTTCTAATGTTAGGGGACGTGCAATGATTTGTGTGGATTGATGCATCCAACAACGGAACATTTGAATGTCTCCACTTCGGCATCCTGGAGTTGTTTGGACTACAAACGTCTCTCCGAGTAATAAAGATGTCAGATCTGCAAAACGGTTTGGCCACACCCACCTTGTTTGGTAGTCCCGCCCCAAAGGATGTGACGTAGTAGATAAAAATACGTAATAGAAAATGGAGAAAACTGAACGGAGTAAAAAAATAGCCCCCAAACAGGTCATAAAAGTACCTCTACAGCACCTGAAGGATATTACACTTATCTACAACCTTGGAGACTCCAAGTGCGCAATAAAATGACTATAAAAGCAAAAGAAGTAGATTTTGCATGATACGTATGCCCGTTCCTCTGTTAATGGAAATCAATAGTCAGCAGGTCAAGCCGCAGTTGCAAGCCTACAGTCTTCTCTAACTTTGCCCTATGGTGCTCTCTGCAAATTCTTTGCGCAATACCAATGCACTTTTTCCTGTTTTGTTAGTTTGCTGCTTGGTGCTAAGCGCCGTGTGCATTTATTGTTGTCTTCCCAGGAAACATGCACTCAACTGTCACAGGATGAAGCCCGCCTTGTTCAGTGTGCTGTGCGAGATTAAAGAAAAGACAGGTACACACAACTTCTGTTGTCGTGCTTGCGTACTCTCATCCGTAAGCTGCACGACTTTTGTAACGTCTGCTTTCAAAAGAAGCAACAGCTGGATAAACAGACGGTTCTTTCAGGCTATGTTGGCAATCTTTTGTCCACAGGCCTGTCTGTGAGGAACAGCCAGGAGGAGGAGCCCCAGGATCCCCAGCTGGTGCGTCTGGACAACATGCTGCTGGCCGAGGGCGTGGCTGGGCCCGAGAAGGGCGGTGGGGCGGTGGCCGCTGCCGTGTCAGCGGCCACAGGCTCGGGCGGCATGTCGCCCGACAGTTCCCTGGAGCACTCGGACTACAAGAGCAAGCTGGGCCAGATTCGCGGCATCTACCACACCGAGCTGGAGAAATACGAGCAGGTGGGCCGGCAACCTCGCCAAATGGCACATTCGGTGGCACAAACAGGCCAAAACCCTCAAGCACTTTTAAGAGTCTTCTGACCTCAAGCTGTTTATGGCTCACCCAACTAAAGAGAATCAAACATTTCATTTGGCCGGGCCTTTTCTGGAGACCCGCAAAATGTTGAAGCAGCCACATTTTAACTGGGTGGCTAATCTGTCCAAATAATGGACCGAACACGGAGACAACGAGCAAACGGTGACGCCAAAATGTTGACCCTGAGCCTTATTGCAACAGCAAAATGTCTTCTTGAGGCTCACCCCGCGAGGGACTCATGTTTGCGTGTGAACGTTTGTGGCGGGCGCAGGCGTGCACAGAGTTCACCACCCACGTGATGAACCTGCTGCGGGAGCAGTCACGCACGCGCCCCGTCACGCCGCGCGAGATCGAGCGCATGGTCGGCATCATCCACCGCAAGTTCAGCTCCATCCAGACGCAGCTCAAGCAGAGCACCTGCGAGGCCGTCATGATCCTCAGGTCGCGCTTTCTGGATGCCAGGTGAGCTTTCCCCGCCGACAAGCACTGAGCCGAGCTCACCCCTCCCCCGCCCGTCCTTTTGCTGTCCCGACAGGCGCAAGAGGCGTAACTTCAGCAAGCAGGCCACAGAGGTGCTGAACGAGTACTTCTATTCACACCTGTCCAACCCGTACCCCAGCGAAGAAGCCAAAGAAGAACTCGCCAAACAGTGCGGGATCACTGTCTCTCAGGTGCGTGTGCCCATCCAGGCTCTCTTTGAGGGGATCGGGGGAGGAGCCGCACCAAACCTTTTTGACCCAGAGTGCCATAAAAGCAAAATATTTGGAAATTTATTTCAGTGAGCCATATAATATATTTTAAGACTAAATTCAAACAAATGTGAGTACAATAAGCCTCTGAATTTCTTCTTTTAAATAATGTTGTGATATACTCAACATTAATCCGACTTCTGGTGCTGCATGGATTTGCTGATGGTTTTGTAGTCTGGTTGGTACTTGCTGAGGTTAAGCTTCATGCAGGCGTTAAACGTGATTGTAGGTTGGACTCAAGTTGGACTTGAAATGACTGCTCACATGAATACATAGTGTTGTATGTGACAGGAAGCGCGTTCCAAGTTTTGATAAACAGCTGGTCTTCGCGTTAAGGTTTTTTCCATTTCTGTCCACGTGCCTGCTCACCAACTCCACATTCTGTCGTGCGATTCTTTCCGAATCTTCATTCAGTGATTTAAACGTATTCACCCACGTCTGAGGCCTTCAGGTCATCCACTTCTGCTTCAAAATCTCTGAGGGAGACAGCAGGAATGTAACTCAGTCTGTGTTGAGTGAACACTCGTTTGAATGGGTGATGAACGTAAAAAGACGAGTGTGCTCACTAAATTCTCCAAAGCGTGCTTTGAATGACTGTAGGAGACTGGTGGAGATCAAAGTTTTGTGGGGTTACTTGCTGTGCATGCATCTTTAAATTGTCTCGGTTTTTCAAAATTTCGTAAACGACCTGTTTCAAGATCTGTGATAAGCTTGTTTTCAAAAGGGATAACACTGTATTGCCAATGCCTTCCATTTTCACGTTGAGCTGGTTCAGATGTTCAGTCATATCCACGAGATAGTAAAACTTGAGGAGCCACTCAGTTTTTGCTAGCTCAGGATGCTCGATGCCTTTCATTTCAAGGAAAGTCCGGATTTCGTTCAGGCAAGCCGCAAAACGGCTGAGCACCTGACCTCTTGACAACCAACGCACATTGCTGTGCAAAAGCAGACCGTGACAGTTATTTCCAACTTCATCCAGCAGTGTTTTAAACTGGCAGTCATTTAAAGGCTCGGGCAACAATAAAGTTGATCACACGAATGACCAGCTACATCACTTGGCCAAGCTGCCCGTAACACATCTGAGCACAAAGTACCTGCTGGTGTGGAATGCAATGGAAACTTAGGATGGGTCCATCTTCATGTTCACGGAGAGGCGCCACAAATCCTTTGTTTCTCCTCACCATACACGGAGCACCATCAGTACATACTGAGAGAAGTTTATCCATAGGTAGATTTTTTTCATGAGTGAACTCCATGAAAGACTTGAATAAATCTTCACCACTTGTGGATCCTTTTGTGGAGACTTTCTTTGTGGAGTGTGTTACCAGCAGCATATCTTGCAGTCACACTGAACTGCGACAAATGACTTGCGTCTGTTGACTCTTCCAAAGCCAGGGAAAAGAACGGCGCTGCATTTATGTCCTTCACTTGCGTTTCCTCCACTTGGTTTACCGTCATGATGGTACGATCATGAACGGTTCTTGCTGACAAAGGCATGTCTTGTAGCCGTTTGATTATCTTGTCTTCGTTCGGAAGATCATCAAAAAGTTCATTGGCTACATCCAACATGAATGCTTTAGCATACTCGCTATCTGTGAAGGGTTTTCCATTCCTCACTCTTGCTAAAGATCCAGCAAAACTAGTGGAATGAGTGTCATCATGCCGAGTCCATACGCGGAGTTGCTCCTGGTGCCTTGCTCAGTAGCTCTTGGCACGCTTTCTTCCTGCTGTCTCCCGCAGGGTGTTTTGTAGCAAAGGTAGCATGCTGTGTGTCAAAGTGCCACTTTACATTTGACCGTTTCATCGACGCAATTTTGTCATTACAAATGCAGAACTTGTTCTCTCCACAAAGGTGAATTCTTCAGACCATTCGTCCTGAAATGTACAATACTCATCATCTTATTTTCTTTTTGTCATCTTCTTCGCCGAAGGATTAGCTTTGAGCAAATGACCGAGCAGACTGATTCAAAAGGGGGCATTTACCTGTTTACCCAGCAACGGCCAACGTAGGCTCTTATCATCCAATTAAAATAATGGATAATTGTTCCTGCAGCCCTGAACAAGACATGAGGAGTGCAAAATTGATGGATGGATTAAAACAAGTGATAATATTTGATGTTTTATCTAAAAAGCCCAAATCTGCGAGCCTGATGCGACCATCAAAAGAGCCACACTTGGCTCGCAAGCCATAGGTCCCCGACCCCTGCGGTAACGCATGGAAAACAAGAAGCCCGTTGAAGGCTCCCGACAGGAGTCCGTCCTACCGAGTGGGACAAATATTGGTCAACTTTTGTTCCTCCCGGCAGGTCTCCAACTGGTTCGGCAACAAGCGCATCCGCTACAAGAAAAACATCGGCAAGTTCCAGGAGGAGGCCAACCTCTACGCCATGAAAAACGCTTTGGGGGCGCGGCAGGGCGACGACTCGCCGCACACGCCCAATTCCACTGGTGGGTGCACCGCTTTGCTCGATACGGTGCTACTGCAAGTCACAGCAGAGGGGGGCTCACTTCTGCGAGCCCTGGACGAGAGAACGCCAGAAAAGAACTGGGCCGCTGCCACCACATGAGCCTTTGACATTTGCCGCGTGTGCTTTCAGGCTCGGGTTCGTTCTCCGCTGACCTGTTCCTCAGGGTCCCACCTGTCAATGGGGACGCCACCTACCAGATGGCCGTGCAAGTAAGTCTTCTCCTTTCCTCAGGGATGAGAATTTTCCGTGGATCCGCCGATTTCCGTGTTTTTTTTCCGTCAAAAGTATTTTCGTGAATCGTGTAGATCCGTTGAGAAAACTACTTTTTTTATATATGGGGGGGAGCAGCCAGCCAGCTGGCCGGGCAACGTTAGCCTTGGCGACTCGCGAGCATTCCCCCGCCGGCATGTATGTGTGTGTGTGTATATGTATGTATTTTGGCATACATTAAATAGTTAAACTGTGAAGGCCACCTCTTGGTAATTACTGTTAGCATAGCGACCATTAAAGATAAAGAACTGGGACTATATCTAACAAGACAAACATTTGTGTCAACTCTATTTTTATTTTTTGTATTTTGTATTTTGGCTAAAGATGAAAAAATGTCAAAGTATGGTAACTTGTCTGTGTGCCATCACCAGGCCAACGGCAGCTGGCAGGCTCGAAGCTCCACCCCACCGGGCACCTCGCCACCCCACAGCGACCAGTCGGACAACTCTGACTGATCTTCTCTGGACCCCCCCAACCACAACCACCATGCGCACGCACACACACACACACACACACACACACACACACACACACACACACACACACACACACACACACACACACACACACACACACACACACACACACACACAACACACACAACACACATACCACTGTCCCACCACTACCCTTGCCAGATTGAGGAGAGACAAAGACCGAACGAATGATATCACACTTGCCCAGTCACTCGGACACGCTTGTTTTCTTTTTTTGGGTGGGGGGGGGCGTTTGTGTGCATGCAAGGGTGTGAGTTGAGTCTTTGAAAAAGCATACGTTGTCATTTCCCCCCTCCACATTAGAGACGCGCTTGCATTTTTCTGGTTTGAAGCACACCAAAAGATGAATACGCAGCGCTGTGTGTGACATTGGCACCGTTATGGGACTCGGGCTTGAGTGGACGAGGGCAATAGAGGAAATCCAAAGACTTTGTATGTTTCTTTCAGTTTCTCTTGTTTTGGTGGGGGTGTTCCCGCCTTTTGTTATTTTCTTTTGATACCACGCGTGATCAATGTTGTCCTTTTCTTCTGTACAGCGGAGCACATGTTTCCTCTCTACCTCTTTTACAATAAATGCTCTGTGTAGTCACAAGTGGGCGCCACCTCCTCTGCTGTCTCTGAGTCTGCCGTCAAACACGGAGGAGCCGCATGGCTCTCAAGGACCTCGAGGTACAAACAGTGCCCAATGAGTGAGTGCAGGTGGGGGGGCGCCATCTTCATGACCGTGCAGCCACAATCGTTGGCTGCGCATGGCTCCCGGGATTGTGAAGCATGTACTTATGTTGACCAGGTTTAGGCAGGTTTATGCAAAGTCTGCAGAAGCTGGATAACAATCATGATCATTTGAATGAGGCGTGTTGACTTAGAAAACATGCAGGACACCAGCCTACAAAGACCGGAGTTGCCTATTTGGGGGGACTTCATGCGCTTCACACATCAACGGTTGAGTTGCAAATCAGAAAACATGCAGGACACCAGCCTACAAAGACCGGAGTTGCCTATTTGGGGGGACTTCATGCGCTTCACACATCAACGGTCAGGTATAACAGCCTTCATTATGGGTAGATGTTTCAAATTGGAGCTTTAAGCCAGAATTGGTGTTGAAAGTTTAGGTGTGAATTTGCGGTGAAGATTTCAAAGTCAAAGTCAGCTTTATTGTCAATTTCTCCACATGCCAAAGACACACAAAGAAACCGAAATTTTGTTCCCCCCTATCCCACGGTGACAAGACATGGCCCACAACAGACAAATAAGTAAACAAGTATAACAACAGCGTGCTGAATAAATAATGAATAAATAACACAATAAATAAATAAATAAGAGGAGCAAAAAAAGGAGCAAGTGCGCGCACAGCAGACATTCCAGAAAATAGCGCAATTGTGCCGCACGCTACGCAGAAGGGGGTAGCGAGTTCAGGGTCCCAACAGCCTGGAGAAAGAAGCTGTTGGCGAGTCTGGTGGTGCGGGAGCGCAGGCTCCTGTACCTCTTCCCAGAGGGCAGAAGGTCAAACAAAGAGTGAGCCGGGTGACTCACATCTCTCGCAATCGAGGTTGCCTTGCGGGCGAGATGGGAGGTGTAAATGTCCTTCAGGGAGAGGAGCGAAGCACCAATAATCTTACCAGCCGTATTCACTATGCGCTGCAGGGCCTTCAAGTTCTGTTCAGTGCAGTTACCACCCCAGACAGTGATGCAACTGGTGAGGATGCTCTCAATGGTGCCACGGTAGAATGTAGACAGGACTGCCTGAGGAGCACATGCACGCCTGAGCTTCCGCAGGAAGTACAGGCGGCGCTGAGCTTTCTTTGCCAGTGACGAGGTGTTTGCAGACCAGGAGAGGTCCTCACTGATGTGCACCCCCAGGAACTTGGTGCAGCTCACCCTCTCCACCACAGCACCGTCGATGATCAGCGGCAGGTGTTTTGTGTGACCCTTCCGGAAGTCAACAACGATTTCCTTGGTCTTGTTGACGTTCAGCAGGAGGTTGTTGTCCCTGCACCACGTGGTCAGAAGGTCAACTTCCGACCTGTACCGAGTCTCGTCGCCCTTCGTGATGAGACCCACCAGAGTCGTGTCGTCAGCAAACTTGACTATGCGGTTGTCGCTGTAGGTCGCAGTGCAATCATGCATCAGCAGGGTGAAGAGCAATGGACTGAGCACGCAGCCCTGGGGGGCCCCCGTGCTCAGCGTGATGCTGGCGGAGATTTTGTCGCCAACACGCACCACCTGAGGCCTCTGACAGAGGAAGTTGCAGAGGGAGGTACTGAGGCCCAGCTCGTCGAGTTTGCAGATGAGTCGCTGCGGCACAATGGTGTTGAAGGCAGAGCTGAAGTCCACAAACAGCAACCTCACATATGAGTCCTTTCTCTCCAGGTGGGTGAGGGCCGAGTGGAGGGCAGAGCAGATGGCATCCTCAGAGGACCGCTTGGCACGGTACGCGAACTGGAAAGGGTCAATGGTGGGGGGGAGAACGGATTTGATGTGCTCCATGACAAGCTGCTCAAAGCACTTCATGATGATGGGCGTCAGTGCCACGGGGCGGTAGTCACTGAAGCAGGACGGTGCAGGTTTCTTCGGCACAGGAACGATGGTGGCAGCCTTGAAACACGAGGGGATGATGGCCTGCTGCAGGGAAACGTTAAAGATGTCCGTGAAGACACCCGACAGCTCCCCAGCGCAGTCCTTCAGCGCTCGACCCGGGATGTTGTCAGGGCCCGCCTTACGGGTGTCAACAGCGGCAAGCGCCCTCCTCACACCGTCGGCGGAGAGGCGCAGGGGCTGCTCGTGTGGGGGGGGGAGTGTTCTTCAGTGGGCAAGTGCTGTTCTGGGCGTCGAAGCGAGCAAAGAAGCGGTTCAGATCGTTCAGCAGACGGACGTCGCCCTCACAGCTCCTCGGCGCGGGCTTGTAGTCCGTGATGGTCTGAATGCCCCACCAAAGGCTACGTGCGTCCTTGCTGTCCTTGAAGTGGGTGGAGACCTTGCACGAGAACGCCTTCTTCGCTTCTTTGATGCCTCGGGACAGGTCGGCCCTCGCTGTCCTCAAGCCAGCCTCATCCCCCGCTCTGAAAGCCCTGTCCCTGGCCCTCAGCAGTCTGAGGACAGCCCCTGTCAGCCACGGCTTCCAGTTCGCGCGAGTGACGAAGGATTTCGAGCAAGTCACATCATCGATGCACTTTGTGATGTAAGAGGTAACAGAGTCAGTATACTCCTCTATGTCCGTCCTATCGTTGTAGGTGGCTGCCTGCTTAAACAAGTTGTTGGATTCTGTCCACAATTTAGGGAGCGCGTTATCTGCGCCTCACGGCAAAAGCCTTTGCCAATCACCTGTTATCCAATTTACTCACTGCGTGCTCGTTTGATTTCTTCAGATTTAGGAAAATGCAAAGACACTGAAGCAGAAATTAGACTTAGACAGATTGGTTGAGTTCAATCACAATTCTTGTTCAAAAAGCTCTGTTTTCAGGAAAGTGCAATACAGCGCTGGGCCCTTCAAGAGCGGAAAGTCTCCATTCAGAAAAGGCAAAGTCCAAGGTTGTTAGATCAGTTTTATATTCAGTAGCACATTGTGGGCTGGGATTGATGGGCGATGAGTCTTCGGGGTGGGGCAAGTTCGAAGGAGAGTCTGCTTCCATGAGAGTGGTGCTGGTTATGGGCGATTCGGTGTGTTGGTGGGGGGCTGTTGGTGTGTGTGTGTGGAGGGGGCTGTTGTCTTCCATCCCGTCTCTCGGCCTTGGCGATCATCTTTGGCCGAGTTCTCGGGTGGCTCCTTCTGGCACCCACTGGTTTTATCTCCACGTGACCTTCCTGTGAACATTCTTCTCCAATCTTGGACATACACTGTCGTACCGCATTCAACCGTATCTTTGCTTTGTTAGGCAAAGTATTTCCCTCTGTGCAGAGCGTTCAGTAGTAATCAAAAACTGGCGTCTAGCATTAGTCAAAACATAAGATACAATCAAGTACTGAACGGTCAAGACGACTCTGGCCGTGTCCATGATTCAGAGAAAAAACATCAGGCATGCATTCCACAGTTCCTTAAGGGTCATTAAGGTATTTAGGCAATATATCAAAAGTCATTTGTTATTTCAAAGTCCTCAGAAATATATATATCAGATCATGAAGTTATAAAAACCTTTCTCATCACCACTTATCAAAAATGTCTAGTTATGTCTTCTTTATTGATTTGGTGTGTAGGTATAATTATATGCTTCAAATGTTTCTTTTATTTATTTAATATGTGAATATACTTGTCTGCTTATGTACTTTATTCAATGAGGTTTGAGCATATCTGTTTTTGTAGCGAGGCAGGACTTTTTGTATTTCGACCTCATTCCTTCACAAGTCCCAGTCAGTGGTGTCGAAGCAGTCACGAAGTGCATCGGAGGCACCCTCAGGCCACACCCGAACCCGCCTCCGAACCGGCCTGGATGCCTTCACCAATTGTCTATATGCGGGCAAAAGCAAAACGGTGAGATGGTCAGAAAGCCCAAGATGGGGGAGGGGGGTGGCTTTGAAAGCTCCCTTTTGCGCAGAGTAGACTAGGTCCAGGAAGCTGTCTCCACGTGTCGGAAAAGTAACATGCTGGTGAAGCCTCGGGAAAACAGACTTCAGGTTGGCATGATTGAAGTCTCCAGCGAAGATGGTGAAACCGTCAGGGTGTGCTGTCTGCTGTTCACTGACAGCCTGGTACAGTTCACCAAGCACCGCGATCCTGTCGCCTTCGATGTTGGAAGGCGGGATGTATACCGCGACTAGCAGTTTCGCGGTAAATTCCCTCGGCAGGTAAAAAGGACGGCACTTGATTATCACAAACTCTGCAAGTGGCGAGCAATGCTTACATACCACCACAGAGTCCCGGCACCATTCTTCTCGGATGTAGACGGTTCCACCTCCTCGTGACTTTCCCCCTCGTACAATGGCACGGTCCGCCCGATAGCACGCTAGCCGCTCCAGATGCACGGCAGAGTCCGGAATGTTGTCAGTCAACCAGGTCTCGGTGAACACGAGCACACAGCAGTTCCGCACCGTCCGGTTCGTAGACTTCAGCAGGCGAACGTAATCCATTTTGTTGTCCAGCGATCGAACATTCGCCAGAAGAATGGAGGGCACCGCCGGGCGCGCTGGGTTGGCCGCCAGCCTGGCCCGGACGCCTCCGCGCTTGCCCCTCTTCTGCCTCCTCGCACACCGTTTCCGACGGCTCCCAACCGGGGGAGGAATAGCGGGCGAGGTCGGCGACGTTTCAAGCCGTAGCAGTCCGAGCGCCTTTAATGTCGCCGCTTCAAAGTCCAGAACGCCACAAAACCCACTTCTGCCGATGTCGAGCAGAACCTGCCTGCTGTACTTGTAGCACGATAAAGCACGAGACGAACACTCATTAGACGAACAAATCACCATACTGACGGGACAGAGAGTGGCCGCTGCGTGTGCACGCGCCGCCATCAAGCTACCCTAGTGTTTTTTAAGCAGGGTTAGTGTTTCTCACCATGCGCCCCGAGCAAATCAGGCCTTAAATCTGAGGTTGGGGATGAATTTAACGTGTGTTTCAGCATAAGTTGGGGTTGCAAATAAATACAGGAATCAGTTTAGCCACTGTAACAGTTTCGATATTTGAGCTTCAATATTGAGCTTTAGTGATTTGAATTTAGGTTAGGCCGTGTTCAACATGAAGGAATCAATGAATGAATGATTGGTTAATAGAATTTGATTCTCCTAAAAACAGAACCAGAAACAACTTGCCAGTAGGATGATGAATTTAATGAAGAGAAACGTTGATGTCACTTGCACTTGGCCTCATTTTGCCTTCTTTGCGGCATTGTCCCCGGCGGCCACGGCAGCGTCAGCCGCGACCGATGCCCCGAGTTGGGTGCCTTCCTGTGACTGGTGCCTCCTGGTATGCTTGCGGAAAGCACGCGCCCCGCTGAAGTTCTTGCGGCAGAGGCGGCAGAAGTAGGGACGGCTGGCGTCGTGCACATCCACATGATAGCTGAGCTCTAGCGGGCGGCTGAAGGCCTTGTGACAGACAGGGCAGTGGTGGCGCACGTCCGAGTGCACCAGCATGTGGCTCTTGAGCGAGGCGGCCTGTTTGAAGGTCTTGGCACAGACATGACAGGCGAAGGGCCGCGCATCACCGTGCAGTCGCTGGTGGCGGCGCAGTGCGCTGGAGAAGGTGAAGGTCTTGGTGCAGAGTGAGCAGGTGTAGGGCTTCTCGCCCGTGTGGATGCGGCGGTGCTCCTTCAGGTGCACCTGCTGCGTGAAGGTTTTCTTGCAGGTGGCGCACTGGAAGGGTCGCTCGCCCGAGTGGATGCGTAGGTGCTTCTGCAGCGCTGACGCTTTGAAGCAGTCGCGGCTACACACCGGACACACGTAGCCACGTTTGTCCTCGCCAGACCACCGCATCGCTGCTGCCCTCACCCTCGTCATCCCCGTCGTGCCATCTGATTCTGACAAAAAAAGCAGTGGCCCGGGAAACATTAAGATCGCAAGCATCAAGCCAACGTCTCACAACAAACAAAAAACGTAAAGTTGGAGAGGAACAGTGAGCCAAGGGGTAAGGTACCGTATTTATTCTAATTATCACCAATATTCTAATAATCGCCCAGTGTGTTAGCAATTACACAAATAAAAAACATTGATACCTCATTATTGCCCCTGCTGCTAAAAATTCCCCCCAAAACTTACGTTTTTCTCTGCGACCGCGTGCCGACATCATTGCGCAAGTTTAAATATGACTGATTTGACAGCACGTCAAATGTCCCTTTTAAATTGTTTTTCTCCATAAACTATGATACAATTACACTCGTCACTCCGTTACAATATCCTCACACAATTACGTTATCGGGGCGTGCGCTCAAACAAGACGATTGCGATAACATGACGTGCGCAAAATGTGATGTGCGACGGTAACATGACGCATCGATGGAGCGTCAATTGGCGCACCCCGCTGTTAGAGGTAGATCAAAACAGCTGCTGTTCTAGTGTTAAGAACACCAGTGAGATGCAGGTATTGCATACTACACAAGGAAAATATACATATCGCCCATTTCAGTGCCCCTTGGCGATCGGACAAATAGTGTTCTCTATTAATCGCCCACCACCCGTTGGACATAAACCTTCTCTAATTATCGCCCTGGGCAATAATTAGAATTAATACGGTACAAGAAATCACCCTGATAAAAGGGAAAATGGAGAGGAAGACAAAGTCAAGAGGACAACCAGCATGACAAGGGTGAGGAGCAGCGTACGGATGAGGGTGGGGCTCCAGTCCTCTTCTTCGCCATCAGAGTTGATGAGACCGTTGACCATTTCCTCCTCCCGCTGCTCACCCACCCTGCTGTCCAGGTCGCCACTGTTACCAGGATGCTGCTCCTCTTTGGGGAGCTCCTTCTTCTGAGGATGACATCATGGTCAACGTCGTCATTGCGGTGAGGCTTTTCATCTCATTTCTCGAATTGCAACTTTACATTGATATGCTCCCACCAGCAATTAAGTTAACAGCAAAGGCAGTTGGCCACTCTTGCTTGGAGCGTTTTTCTTTTATGCGGTGCCTATCATTTGGAGTGCAGAATCAACCAAACCACAACACAGCTAAAAAAAGCCAAAGCCCGAAATGTAATGTTTTTGCTCACTGGGTTCAAACCAAGGAGGGTATGCTTCCCATAAGGATATTGACATAGCATGAAACAAAAGATGCAATTCGCCCTCTCTGTGTGAGATTTGAAACCTGCCCAATTGTCTTCAGTGTACAGCAAAAGCAAAGTGATCGACTTGGAACACTTTGGGATTTCTCGTTGCTATGCAAAAAGAACACGTCAGTGCAGATTGGTGAGACGCTTCCAAATGTGATTTTCTCACTTGAGCTTGCGCGTCTACTGCCTCCGCGCCGGCAGGAAGGGTCAGCGCAGGCAGGTCCAGGAGCTCCTGGCGCTCGTGCGTCTTGAGGTGCTTGCGCAGCTCGTACGGCCTGAGGAAGCACTTGGAGCAGATGTGGCAGCGGTGCGGCCGCTCGGCCGTGTGGATCTTCTCGTGGGCCTTCAGGTTGGTGGCATTGGCGAAGCTTTTGCCGCACACCGAGCAGCCGTGCAGCCGTGTGGCGGCGTGAACCTCCAGGTGCTCTTTCAGCTTGTACGGCCTGGAGAAGATGCGACCGCACAGCTGGCACTCGTGGACTTTCTTCTTTTTCTTCTTCTTCAGGCGCGACGAGCCCTCTGCTGAAGACGGGGAAGAAACGGCTTGACGGCAGCTACGAGACGCCCACTCGACCCAACGCTCAAACTGCCCGTGCAGCGTTGAGGCCTGTCAATCCACGACATTTGTTCAGTGCACTTGGCTTGGATTTGCCCTTTAACTAGACGGATGTTTTTCTTTTTTTCTCTTCAATTCCATTAGCATCAAGTGAAAAGAAAAAAGAGAGAGAAAGGCCGAACTCTGCAGAAGCTCGGTGACTGGATACTTGCAGACACAAGAGCCAAGGTGCGCCACAAAGGGCGTGGCCGAGCCAATGGTGCCGGTCACCTGGCAACGAAGAGCGGTCCTGCAAAGACTCCTCAATCCCACCCTGCGAAGGCTCCTCCTCCACACTGTCCCTCTCATCATCCTGCCGGCACAAGAATGTCGCCTTTACTCGTCGAAAATGACGCGCGCGCGGGTGGTTCACAATTCATGTTTGTCCTCGGGTTGGGTCACTATGCCGCAAAGTGTGCGCCACGTGGCCGACCACTCACTGCAGCGGTGTCTGCATGTTTCTGTAGATGCTTTCGGAGCAGTCCTGGCCGGTTGAAGCTCTTGCCACAGACGGAGCAGGGATGCGGCTTGCGGCCCGTGTGCAGTGTGGTGTGGTCGCGGAAGGCTGACGGCGTGGTGAAGACCTTGCGGCACACGGCACAGCTGTAGGCGTCGCCCGAGTGCGTGCGCTGGTGCTCCGAGCGGCCCGCCGTGGAGGCGAAGCGCTTGGGACACAGCGCGCAGGCGTACGGCCGCTCACCCGTGTGCACGCGCTGGTGCTGGCAGAAAACAGCAAAGATGAGCACAAAAAACAATAAGAGGACTGGAAAAGCGCAACAAAAATCAGATAAAAGAATCTGACCCATTTTTGTCCAGCCGGCTGTTGTCGCACAAAGAACGCACCGCAAAAAAAATCTCCACAAGAAAGCTCTTGAAATGGAGAGGAGCCACAAAACTAGCACGTATGCAATAGCTATGTACATGAGCGAGTGTCCTCCACGTGGTACCTCCATCGGTTAGTGTCTTCTTCCTTTGGGCAAATAAGTACTTTGCCTTCGTTGGCGGCCACCTTCTTTTAGTATTTGCCAAGAGAAAGAAGAAGAAATTGAGAAAAAGGAAGGAGCCATCGTCGTCGCAAGGTGTGATGTACGGCTACCGTTTCCTACTTTCATCAGCAAAAGATGCCACGATCAAGTGGGACAGCTTCCCTTTGGCCAAATATTTGCAACACGCCAGCGCTTGAATTGATCGAGCACCCTGAGACGAGGCTCATCAATAGACGGAATTTGAATCGCCAAGCTTTTTGGCAAGAGGCCCAAACCTGCAGAAGGTATCGTCGCTGCAGGAAGGCACGGCCGCACTGGTCGCACACGTGCGGCTTCTGCGGGGCATGTCGCAGGCGGTGGCGGCGCAGGCAGCCCAGCTGGGCGTAGCGGGCGTCGCAGTCCGGGCAGGCGTAGGGCTTCTCGCCCGTGTGCACGCGCTGGTGCACCTTGACGTTGATCTTCTTGCTGAAGCGCTTGCCGCACACAGGGCAGGCGTGTGGCTTCTGGCCAAAGTGTGCCGCCATGTGGTCAGAGAGGCGCGACGGGCACGTGAAGTCGCGCTCGCACAGCGTGCAGCGGTGCCGTCGTTTGGACGGCGCCGTCGGGACTTTGCCTGGGAAAGGGCACTTGAGCTGTGACGGGCGGTCGCTCACATCAGTGTGGCACACTAGTAGCACGACTTGGACTCGGGGGCTCCTTCTCTTTGGACTTCATTCCAACACACAATTTGTCTGGCAAGATTACAAACTTGGAGAGTAATACCTCCATCTTGTGTTTTTATGCACTTTGGTCTCCTAAGGTTCAGACTATTTTATGGGGGACCTGGAGCACAAAGTATTTTTGGGAGTGTTCCTTGATGTCAAAATTTGAGAAGCCCCCGTGATAAGCGCGAGTCCCCCCGCATTCCAGCAGCAAAACAGAACGTGACCGTTACCTTCAGCCGGCAAATCGCCAAGCTTTTCTTCTTCTGCTGATTCTTCCATTTTCACTTGGTTCATCAACTCCACACTTAAAAAAAAGAACAAGTTACTAATGAACAGCAGTCACTTACATTGGATCATAAATACTGGCAGGGAAATCATGGATAGATCTGAAGCAAACTTAATGTTTACTACGATCCACTCACCCCACAGGTGAACGAAATTTCAAAACATCACTCACACCTCCCAAATTATTTGGCAATCACGTGTGACGCTGATGGCGACACGATGCGCTGACGACGCAGAATGGGAGAAATATTCCAAATGGCTATTGCTAAATGTTGCGTTCCCCGAAGCAGTTTGTTGTTCTCATTAATGCAACACATTTTAAGTACAACGCATGCAGCGGAACTGCACATGCGGTGTTTTTCTCACTTGAAATAGACGAAATGGCTCTTTTGAGGTTTCCCATTTTCTAGTTACAGGGAGCGACAGTAACCAAAGGCACTTGGTGACAACTCAAAGGAACTTGCACTACTCAGAAACACCGTAGGAGCCCTCAAAACAGCATATCCGCTAAGCACAGGCAGCTCTTGATAAGGCTAACAAAGCGGCTGCTTCCCGAACCACGGGCAATTCAAGAGATCTGGAAAAAGTATCGTCGAACCCGAAGGCGGCTAGCAAAAGTGCATTTAAAAAAAAAAAAGACGTCTACATCTTACACACGACCGAGATGATGGTAACGCCAGCTAGCTTGGCTAACAGCGACGTGACGTGTCAGCCACAAACGAAACTACAAAAGCAAAAGGCCGACTTTGCGGTCAACTCGTGATCCGGAACGCATCAATGCTGAACGACTAATTACCTCCAGGGAGCAGCACGGCGACCGTGGAATTAGCAACGTTTTTGCGTCGCGTAAACAGCTCGTAAGCGGTCACGCCCACGCGTTGTCGCTGGCTCGCACAGCGTGTGCTTAAATGAAGTCAGAGGAACAGTGATGTCACAGGTCCCAACTATCCAACTACGTATTTCTAAAGAGCAAAACAAACTACAGTCAAACCTCGGTTTTCGACCACAATCCGTTCCAGAAGACGGTTCTTGAAGCGAATCGTTCGAATTCCACATCTATTTTACCCATTACAAATAATGGAAAAAAAATTAATCGGTTCCAAGAAAAAGAAAAAAAACACGCTTTTTTTAAGCATTTTTTCATTTGCGCATTTTTGTCCGATCGCGCAATTGCAGCGCACCGCCGACTGCGCAACTGCACCGCGCTGGTCGCATTATGGTGACAGTGCCCCCGCTGAAATTTAGAAAATATTTTAAAAGTCGTGATATACTTTCCAAAATTTAAGTGGCCCTCAGTGCGCAGGGAGCTTAATTTTGTCCGATCGCGCAACTGCAGCGCACCGCCGAACGTGCAACCTCACCGCGCTGGTCGCATTATTGTGACAGAGCCGTCGCTGAAATTTAGAAAATATTTTTAAAGTCCTGATGTACTTTCCAAAATTTAAGTGGACCTCAGTGCGCAGGGAGCTTAATTCGGTCCGATCGCGCAACCGCAGCGCGCCGGGCGCTCACTGTCGCATTTACTGCTCCCACTTGCTTTCTCTGGAAGCATGATTTGGGGTTAATACAATCCGGAAAGTAACTAATATACAGTAGCGGAGTCAGTCGGCATCCGGGCCGCGCGGTCGTGTTTTCTCGGCTCATCTCGCGAGGTTCGACCTCCGAAATTTGTTCGACAACCGAAGCAAAAAAACGTCGAATTTTTCAGTCGAATTCTGATTGGTTCGAGAACCGAGACGTTCGAAAACTGAGGTTTGACTGTACTAGTAAAACAAATTCTCATTGTGAGCTGACGGCTAAATTTTGGTGACAGTCGTAGACCCTGGACAGGTCGCCATCCGATGTTAGGCCACACAGACACCTATTTGGAGCAGTCGCCAGACAGTGTCCTTCACCACCGGCGAAGAAACGACTGGTCGCCAATTATAAGTGGACGTGAGGCGGAAGCAACACGCCCAGTCAATGTCAAGTCACACCTGACAACTCATTGGACCGATGACACGCAGGCAATAAAATGTTTTAAAAAAAGTTCCTTTCAGCAAACTGCAAGGGGCGATTGGCGCTTTTATTAGTGCTGGCAAAAATAAGGTATGCCGTGTGACTGTTGTCAAGGCAACAGACGGCAACAGACAGCAGCAATGTCGCAAGCACACGGACACGAAGTGCAAATGTGTACTTAATGTCTGTTATTTCTTTAGGACACTTGCCAAATGGTTGTGCGGTCCGAAATGTCCTGATGAACCTGAAACAACCTTTGACCTTTACAGGTCACATGCTAGACAGAAAGACTTGACGGGTGTCTTCACTGTTTCTTCTTAACAACGTGCGCGCAGTCGTATTTGCCCCGGACGACGGTGAGCTTGACGCCGGGCAGGTCTTGCGTTCGTCCACCCTGCACCAGGACCACGTTGTGCTCCTGCAGGTTGTGGCCCTCGCCTGGGATGAAGGCTACTGCCTCCTTGCCGTTGGCCAGACGCACGCGGGCGCACTTCCTGTTAGCCGAGTTGGGTTTTTTGGGCTTGCGGATCATGGTTTTGAGGACTACCGCCTGCATCTGCGGGCGGCCAAAGGTGGCGCCCAGCACTTGGGCTGCCGCCTTGGGCTTGCTCTGCCGTTGCATCTGGTTGAGGGTGGCCATGGGGCGAAGCCCTGGGAGGCGTACCAGTGTTCCGGCCTGCTGGGATGCTGCACGCATGCACACATGAATGTACGAATGAATGAATAATATTATATACAAATCATCCAAAAAATGACATTTATCAATTATTAGTGATCATTAGCTGAAGCCCCAAATGTATTCGTGTCGATTGTTTTTTTACTGAATAGGTGAAAGCTATTAAAACATGACTTACAATTTTCATCTACATCAAAAAAGGACATTGTTTTAATTCATTAAAAATTAGGAGCTGAAAATGAATATATTTTGCGACTTGCCTTGAAAGAAAGTCGTGAGCGCCGTTGTACCCAAACCTCGCAACAGTGACATCACTGAAACGGACAAGTCTCATTACGTGACATTCATGCACTCACTGGGTCAGACAATCGTGTTTGTTTCACACAGTGCACATCGCACACACAAAGCTCCCGGGAACGAAATGTGATCCATCTCGCAATAGTCAATATTAAATAAAGAATGTCAACAATAACATGCTGATTAAAGTCATCTATTGCGATAAGGCAGTACAGCGTATCTCGCACAGTACTTTGGTCACGTTTAGAGCGAGCTAAAGCGTCCTTGCGCTAGCTAACTGTTAGCAATTAGCAGCCCGCAAACGACCAACCTTGGTATGACGTCATTACAGCGCTCAAACAACAGCCTCGCGGTCTGCAGTGACTCGTTCCTCGGCGCCAGACTAATCACGTAAGACACGTCGCAACATTTTTACTAAGAACACACATACGACACGAAAACAAGCCGTCTATAAGCCTGGAGGTCACCAGGAAGTGGGCTGGCAAAAGAAGAGTGCTTCCGGGTTAAAGGTTCTCTTCTTTGTTTTGTTAAATGGTGGGGGAAGTTCAAATTCAACAGGAAAAAAGGTACGTACTGAATGGAAATTACGCACCATCTACTCAAGAAACGCATTAATAATAAAAAAAGCTTTTCAAATAAACAAAACAAACAAACAAAAATATTTACCGTATTGGCCCAAATATAAGACGACCCTGATTATAGGACGACCCCCTCTTTTTCAAGACTAAAGTTTGAAAAAAGACTTTTTGAACTCCAAATTTAATTTTTATACAGAAAATTATTACATCTGAAACAAATGATTATACCAATATATTCGAGAGAAAAAGCATGTTATTTTGCCTCATTCAAATCATGCAAAAACTGTCTATCACATCTTAATATCTGAACATTTAAATTTGTAAACTAGAGTGCAATCACATTTGTAAATGAATGGCTTCTGGTTTTTGAAATGTAAATAAACCAATCTACTGTGGTAAAACAACAAAATTGCAATAACTGCATTAACCATCAAAGTGAAGTCTAACTGTAACTGTAATCTTGAAACAAATCTGAATAAGGAAAAACATTGCAATAAAATAATGCAAACTGTTACCGCTATTGTTGGGGAGCCTGAGGACTGTATAGGGCAGGGGTCGACATCCACCGGGCCGCGGAGCAGAACCGGTCTGTGGGTCACTTGGCCGTCAAACTGCACAGATTTTTTTTTTTTTTTATTGACGATCAATTAATTCAGGTCACCCCTCCGTGAGTCGTCACCTTATCGTGGTGGAGGGGTTTGCGTGCCCCTATGATCCTAGGGACCATGTTGTCTGGGGCTTCATAACCCTGGTAGGGTCTCCCATGGCAAACGGGTCCTAGGTGAGGGGCCAGACAAAGCATGGCTCACAAGCCCCTTATGATGAATAACATAAATGGATTGCGTTTTCCCTCGCCCGGACGCGGGTCACCGGGGCCCCCCTCTGGAGCCAGGCCTGGAGGCGGGGCTCGAAGGTGAGCGTCTGGTGGCCGGGCCTTCACCCATGGGGCCCGGTCGGGCACAGCCCGAAAAGGAAACGTGGGCTTCCCATGGGCTCACCACCTGTGGGAGGGGCCAAAGGGGTCAGGTGCAGTGTAAGCTGGGCAGCGGCCAAAGGCAGGGACCTTGGCGGTCTGATCCCCGGCTGCAGAAGCTGGCTCTTGGGACATGGAATGTCACCTCTCTGGCTGGAAAGGAGCCCGAGCTGGTGTGCGAGGCAGAAAGGTTCAGACGAAACATAGTCGGACTTGCCTCCACGCACAGTTTAGGTTCCGGTACAAGCCCTCTCGAGAGGGTCTGGACTCTCTTCCACTCTGGAGTTGTCCACGGTGAGAGGCGTCGAGCAGGTGTGGGTATACTTATTGCCCCCTGGCTGGGCGCCTACACATTGGGGTTCACCTCGGTGAACGAGAGGGTAGCCTCCCTCCGCCTTCGGGTGGGGGGACGGGTCCTGACTGTTGTTTGTGTCTATGCACCAAACGGCAGCTCAGAGTACCCACCCGTCTCGGGGTCCCTGGAGGAAGTGCTGGAGAGCGCTCCTTCTGGGGACTCCATCGTTCTACTGGGTGACTTCAATGCTCACGTGGGCAATGACAGTGAGACCTGGAAGGGCGTGATTGGGAGGAACGGCCCCCCCGATCTGAACCCGAGCGGTGTTCTATTATTGGACTTCTGTGCTCGACACGGATTTTTAATAATGAACACCATGTTCAAACATAAGGATGTCCATGTGTGCACTTGGCACCAGGACACCCTAGGCCGCAGTTCGGTGATCGACTTTGTAGTCGTGTCATCGGATTTGCGGCCGCATGTTTTGGACACTCGGGTGAAGAGAGGGGCGGAGCTGTCAACTGATCACCACCTGGTGGTGGGTTGGATCCAATGGTGGGGGAAGATGCCGGTCCGACCTGGCAGACCCAAACGCTCTGTGAGGGTCTGCTGGGAACGTCTGGCAGAATCCCCTGTCAGGAAGAGCTTCAACTCCCACCTCCGGCAGAGCTTTTCCCACGTCCCGGGGGAGGCGGGGGGCATTGAGTCCGAGTGGACCATGTTCCGCGCCTCCATTGTTGAGGCGGCCGACCGGAGCTGTGGCCGTAAGGTCGTTGGTGCCTGTCGTGGCGGCAATCCCCGAACCCGCTGGTGGACACTGGCGGTAAGGGATGCCGTCAAGCTGAAGAAGGAGTCCTATCGGGCCGTTTTGGCCTGCGGGAGTCCGGAGGCAGCTGACAGGTACCGGACGGCCAAGCGGAACGCGGCTTCAGCGGTTGCTGAGGCAAAAACCCGGGCGTGGGAGGAGTTTGGCGAGGCTATGGAGAATGACTTCCGGATGGCTTCGAGGAAATTCTGGTCCACCATCCGTCGTTTCAGAAGGGGGAAGCAGTGCAACGTCAACTCTGTTCACAGTCGGGATCCCGTGCTGCTGACCTCGACTCGGGACGTCGTGAGTCGGTGGGGAGAATACTTCGAAGACCTCCTCAATTCCACCTACACGCCTTCCATTGTGGAAGCAGGGCCTGGGGACTCTGAGGCGGACTCTCCAATCTCTGGGGTCGAAGTCACTGAGGTAGTTAAAAAACTCCTCGGTGGCAAGGCCCCGGGGGTGGATGAGATCCGCCCGGAGTTCTTAAGGGCTCTGGATGTTGTGGGGCTGTCATGGCTGACATGCCTCTACAACATTGCGTGGACATCGGGGACAGAACCTCTGGATTGGCAGACTGGGGTGGTGGTTCCCCTCTTTAAGAAGGGGGACCGGAGGGTGTGTTCCAATTACAGGGGAATCACACTCCTCAGCCTCCCTGGTAAGGTCTATTCAGGGGTGCTGGAGAGGAAGGGCCGTCGGGAGGTCGAACCTCGGATTCAGGAGGAGCAGTGTGGCTTTCGTCCTGGCCGTGGAACAGTGGACCAGCTCTACACTCTCAGCAGGATCCCTGAGGGTGCATGGGAGTTCGCCCAACCAGTCCACATGTGTTTTGTGGACTTGGAGAAGGCGTTTGACCGTGTCCCTCGGGAGGTTCTGTGGAGGGTGCTTCGGGAGTACGGGGTGCCGAGCCAACTGATAAGGGCGGTTCGGTCCCTGTATCACCGATGCCAGAGTTTGTTCCGCATTTCCGGCAGTAAGTCGAATTCGTTCCCAGTGAGGGTTGGACTCCGCCAAGGCTGCCCTTTGTCACCGATTCTGTTCATAATTTTTATGGACAGAATTTCTAGGCGCAGCCGAGGCGTTGAGGGGGTCCGTTTTGGGGACCTCAGCATTGCGTCTCTGCTTTTTGCAGATGACGTGGTGCTGTTGGCTTCTTCAGGCCGTGATCTCCAGCTCTCACTGGAGCGGTTTGCAGCCGAGTGTGAAGCGGTCGGGATGAGGGTCAGCACCTCCAAATCCGAGTCCATGGTCCTCGATCGGAAAAGGGTGGAATGCCCTCTCCGGATCGGGGATGAGATCCTGCCCCAAGTGGAGGAGTTTAAGTATCTTGGGGTTGTTCACGAGTGAGGGGAGGATGGAGCGTGAGATCGACAGGCGGATCGGTGCAGCGTCGGCAGTAATGCGGACTCTGTACCGGTCCGTCGTGGTAAAGAGAGAGCTGAGCCAAAAGGCAAAGCTCTTGATTTACCGGTCGGTTTACGCTCCTACCCTCACCTATGGTCACGAGCTATGGGTCGTGACCGAAAGAACGAGATCCCGGATACAAGCGGCCGAAATGAGTTTTCTCCGCAGGATGTCCGTGCTCTCCCTTAGAGATAGGGTGAGAAGCTCGGTCATCCGAGAGAGACTCGGAGTAGAGTCGCTACTCCTCCACGTTGAGAGGAGCCAGATGAGGTGGCTCGGGCATCTCATCAGGATGCCTCCTGGACGCCTCCCTGGGGAGGTGTTCCGGGCATGTCCCACCGGTAGGAGACCCCGGGGACGACCCAGGACGCGCTGGAGAGACTATGTCTCTCAGCTGGCCTGGGAACGCCTTGGGATCCCCCGGGATGAGCTGGATGAAGTGACTGGGGAGAGGGAAGTCTGGGACTCCCTCCTAAAGCTGCTGCCCCCGCGACCCGACCCCGGATAAGCGGAAGAAGATGGATGGATGGATGGATGGATAATTCAGGTCAAGGTGCTTGTCCCGGTGACGTGACATGTTGGCGCAAAGCCAGCAAAAATTAGCAAGAATTTACTCTGAAAAATGTAAATAATGTGGCGATGCTCTCCCAATTACATCTGTCGGTGCAGGTGTGTCTCGTGACACAGGTTAATTCAGGTCAAGACGCTTGCCCCCGTCACGTGACATCGATCTAGCAAAGCAAGCAAAAATGAGCAAGAAACAGAAATGTTTGGAAAGCTTTTTCGGAAAGGGAAAAAAGACCAGTGAGGAGACAGAAGAAGAAGAGGCTACGCCTTCTACGAAAAGGAAAGCTGTATTTAAAAGTCCAGGGGTCCTACTTAAAATATGGATTTATCACCACAGGTGACTCTGACACACCAAGCCCACTTTGCATAATATACATGCATGATATGTGGCAACAGGCTAGCTAACAAGTTAATCAAGCCTTCAAAACTGCTTCGGCACATGGAGACCAAGCATCCAGCATTAAAAGAATCAAGAATCAAGAATTTCTATTGGCCATGTTTGAGCGTGCCAAACAAGGAATTTGACTTCGGTACATCACAGCCTCTGTTCAACATTTAGGTGACTAACAACACTCAGGACATGTGCGAAAATTGACAATTATTCTCAAACATCCCCTGATCTTAAACTCCCAGGAGGGCAAGGAAAACCTAAAAACTCCAACTAGGGGAAATGGGATACCTTGAGAAGGATCCCTTTTCTAGGATGACCAGGCTGCAATAGATGCAGAGTGGACACATAGTGCACATAATACAGACAATTCAAAAAAGGCATGGAGAGCAGGATGTTATTGTACAGCAATGACTCTGAGACTCTAAGAGTGGTGTGAGTTCATCAGAGCGACAGCCTGGGGGAAGAAGCTGTCTCTGTGTCTGCTGGTTTTGGCGTACAGAGCTCTGTAACGCCGTCCGGAGGGGAGTAGTTCGAACAGACTGCAACCTGGGTGAGAAGGGTCTGTAGAGATGTTACTTGTACGTTTCCTGGTCCTGGACAGGTACAAGTCCTGGATAGATGGGAGGTTGATTCCAATAATCTTTTCTGCAGTCCTGATTGTCCGTTGCAGTCTGTACTTGTCTTGTTTGGAGGCTGATCCAAACCAGACAGTGATGGAGGTGCAGGGGATATCCTGGATGATGGCAGTATAGAAGGTCTTCAGCAGCTCCTGTGGCAGGTTGAACTTCCTGAGCTGTCTCAGAAAGTACAGCCTCTGCTGGGCCTTCTTCCGGACAGAGTCTGTGTGGCTGGTCCATTTCAGGTCCCGAGAGATTGTGGTTCCCAGGAACTTGAAGGTGTCTGTGGAGAGAATAATATTACTGCGGATAGTGAGGGGTGCAAGTGGTGAAGGGTCTCGCCAGAAGTCCACTGTCATCTCCACGGTCTTGAGCGGGTTCAGCTCCAGGTGGTTTTGGCTGCACCAGTGGACCAGCCGCTCCACCTCCTGTCTGTACGCAGTCTCATCACCGTCCCAGATCAGTCCGATGAGAGTGGTGTCGACTGCATATTTCAGGAGCTTCACAGACAGGTGGAGGCAGGCACCGTGAACTGGATGAGCTTCTGTTGGAGGATGTCAGGAGCGATGGTGTTGAACGCCGAGCTGAAGTCCACAAACCGGATCCTGGCGTACGTTCCTGGGGTGTCCAGGTGGTGCAGGATGTAGTGCAGTCCCATGTTGTCCGCATCGTCCACCGACCTGTTTGCCCATTAGGCAAACTGCAGGGGGTCAAGCAGGGAACCCGTGACGTCCTTCAGGTGGTTCAACACTAACCTCTCGAAAGATTTCACGACCACAGATGTCAGGGCGACAGGTCTATAGTTATTTAAACCTGTGATGGCGGGCTTCTTGGCCACCAGTACGATGGTGGAGCTCTTGAAGCACGAGGGCACCTCACACAGCTCCAGGGAACGGTTGAAGATCCATGCAAAAGTGGGTGCCAGTTGTTCAGCACAGACTTTCAAGCAAGAAGGGGACGCGCTGTCTGGGCCCGGTGCCTTCCTGACCTTTTGTCTCCGGATCATCTGGCACACTTCCTCCTCGTGGATCTGGAGTGCGGGTGTGGCTTCTGTAAGAGAGAGAGTAGGTGATGGAGGTGTGGACAGAGCGGCTGTGGGGGGAGGTGAGTATGTTGATTGTGTTGCAGGAGGTCCTATTGTGTGGCTGGACTGATCAAACCTGCAGTAAAACCTGTTTAGCTGGTTTGCAAGCCTTGGGTTCCCCACAGGATGGGTCGTTGGTTTCTTGAAGCCCGTGATGCTCTGCAGACCTTTCCACACTGTTGAGGGATCAGGATTGGCAGAGAGGTGTCTCTCCAGGTTCTCCCTGCAACACCTCTTGGCTTTCCTGACCTCTCGGTTCAGTGTGTTTATGGTCTGCTTGAACAGGTCCCTGTCGCCACTCCTGTAGGTCTGCTCCTTGTCTTTGCGCAGCCTCCTGAGGTTCAGTGTAAACCAAGGTTTGTCGTTGTATGTGCAGAAGGTCTTAGTCTGCACACACAGAGCCTCACAAAAACTGATATATGATGTGACAGTGTCAGTGAGTTCATGCAGGTCTGAAATTGACACTCCCCAATCGGTGCAGTCAAAGCAGACTTGGAGGTCCTGCTTTGACTCCACTGTCCATTTCCTCACAGTCCTCACCACAGGCTTAGAAGTTTTTAATTTCTGCCTGTAGGCCAGGATCAGATGAACTAGACCAGGGGTGGGCAAACTTTTTGACTGGCGGGCTGAATTTGGTTCTAAATTTAGACCGGGGGGGCGAACCAGGAGCAGATGGATGTAGTGTTTGTGCGAAGTAATAGAAATGACATGTAAAAGTCATTGCATAAAATGTTTGTACTTTTAGTAGGTAGTAATGCATGGATATTCCCAAAAAGCTTTTTGAAAACAAATGCATTTATTAACAGCATTAAAAAAATATTTCACCAAAAAACTACTCAGTGATTCTCATTATATACGACACTGTTATGAATAATAGTTTCCATCACTTCAGCGCCTGCAGGTCAGATTTATGAAATATGTTTATCTAATGAGGCGAAATCACATCAAACGGCAAACATTCTGACCAAATACATCATCTTGAAGAATCAGTGAAAGAATACATCTAAATAAAGTAATAAAGAAATCAATAGAATTGTTGGTCTCCTTTTTTTGCAAGTGCATCATGGTCTGGAGTAAAATTTGTTGTGGTAATTCTTAGGATAGAGCTGAGGTGTCAGTCTGTTAACCTAGATCAGGGGTCGGCAACCTTTTTTACTCAAAGAGCCATTTGGGACTGCCCCCCAATGAAAAGAAAGCACCCGGAGCCACAACCCATTTTGACATCATTATATATATTATGCATGTATATATTATGCTATGTACAAAAAACTATTGCACTTATGAAAATGAAATCAACGAACTGCTGCAGAGAACACAGAATTTTATTTCTGCATGTAACAAAAAGCATTTTACACTTGGTTGATGCTTAATTTCAAATAAAATACCCGGTCTCTATTTGAGTCCTCGTATTTAAGAAATAAAAATCCAAACTTACCCAACCCACTGAACAAAAAATGCAAACAGCCTGCAGTCACCTGTCCTCTTATTTATGAGATAAAAATCCAAACTTATCCAAATATTATCCACCAGTACTGAATGAACAATGCAAACCAAAAAAATGTGCAGTCTTCTTCTGTCCCATCGCGTGTACTGGAGTGTGCAGCCAGTTGTCCTCCTGAATTAAAAAAAAGGACTACTTCACTTAATACATAGTTATGTATTTATGTCACTTTTATATTTCACATACATGCATGCACGCACGTATGCACGCACACACACATGGAAAATAATAACCAATTAAAATATTTATTTTACCTGTTTAATGTGATTTTTGCTCCTGAACCTCGCTGCACAGCTTCTTCACGTCAGGGCTGTAAGATGTCACCTTCATCTTTAAACAGGAACGTAAGCTGATGTCTGTAAGGCGTGGGCGGTGCTTGTTTTTAATAAAGTTCATGTTGGAGAAGACCTGCTCACAGATGTATGTGGATCCGAAGATTGCCAGGACCCCAAATGCATACCTCTTCATGTTTATGTAGCTGTCGGGGATGGCATTCCATGTCTCAAACACAAGTTTGTCCTGTTTGGGAAGGTTTGCAATTCCGCTCCATTTGTGATTCTGAGCGAGAACGGCCTTCTGACGGGACACATTTTCTATATCAGCTGACAAGCTTTTGAGCTTCAACACCCAGATGTCCTTGTCGGCGATGTCGGCCAGTTCCATCTCCAGATCAGGTTGATTTTCACCTGCAAATGCAGTCATGTTGAACAGGGATGGATCGATGGTCAGGGGAGTGACAGGCAAGGATAAGGTGGTTTTTTTCCTCTCTGAACTCACAGAATCGTTTTCCAAATGATGTTTGCATTGCAGTGATTACAGATTGCAAAAACTGTGAATTCACGGCATTGCCAGCTTGTTGGAACTCTCTCAAAGCGGGGAAGTGATACAGTGTACCTCGCTGTAAATCCTTGGCGAACACTGTCAATTTGCGCTCGAATCCCAGCACCTCTTCCAGCATGTGCAGAGCTGTGCCTCCTTTCCCCTGAAGAGATGTGTTCAACGTGTTCAGGTGTGCTGTCATATCAACCACGAAGTGGAGTTTTTCCAGCCACTCTGGCTGTTCAAGCTCAGGAAAAGTGAGCCCTTTGTTGCTGAGGAAAACTTTCACCTCTTCCAGACACGCTGCAAAGCGTTTCAGCACTTCCCTTCTGGACAGCCACCGGACTTTGTTATGCAGCATGAGATCAGAATATGCGCTGTCCAACCCATCCAGTCATGAGCGGAACTGACCGTGATTTAAACCTTTTGCCATTATTTTGTTAACAATCTGAATGACAACATCCATTACTTCTGTGCATTCTAGAGGAAATGTTTGCGCACACAATGCTTCTTGATGCAAGATGGAATGAAATGTCAGCAACTTTCTATCCAATGATTTCTGCAGTAAAGCCACAAAGCCCTTCTGAGCTCCCGTCATAGATGGTGCCCCATCAGTAGCCACGGACACCAGGTGGGTGGTCTTTATTTCTTTGGTTCTTAAACAATCCAATTATCCATCAGCTGATAAAGACGCGTCACTATCACATCTGTGACACTCTGATGAAGGCGGAAGAAACCGCCGAAACATGTCAGGTAAAGAACCTAAAACAATTTGTTTGATATAAAAGAAACCAGTGAAGTGAATCCAATACAGCCTCGCAGATGTCCTCCCCCCGTGTTTGGCCTTTTAACGGTATCAATTCAACAATTTCTTCCTGTGGCCCGGCACCGCTCACGTATCGGCAGAACAGCGCTATTTGTTCGATGTCCTTTTTGTCTTTGGACAAATCACAGACGATTGCATACGCCAAAGCTGAATTGATATCTTCAATCTGCTTTCTGGTGACGTTTTCTGCCATTGTCACAGTTCTGTCTTGGACCGTTTTTGCAGAGAGAGGCATGTCTTTTATTTTCTGCAAAATTTCATCTTTGTTTTTGAAGTCCGAGAACAGATGTTCTGAAATCTTAATAAATGTTTCTCTGAGGTATTCTCCATCTGTAAATGACTTCCCATGCTTGACTATTTCCTGAGCAGCCACGAAACTTGCACATGTAGTTGAATTTCCAGTCTTAATCCACTTCTTGAAGTGACTTCTGCATCAGCTCCGAAACTGCCTTTTTTCGCTCCTCTCCCTTGGGATAATTTTTAGCAAAGGCCGAGTGTTTGTTCTCGAAATGTCTCGCAACATTTGACTTTTTGTTGTTTGCCAATTTTTCACCACATATTAAGCAGAGTGGTAAACCAGTTTCATCAGCAGTGAAAGCAAAAGAATCTGCCCACGACGCATTAAACGTTCTGTTATCTTCAGAAATTTTCCTTTTCTTGGATTTATCCATCATTTACCTTCCAGGCAGGGGTAAAAAAATCACGCTGGCGGTGTGCTGGAAAAGCGCCGGCTGCCAGACGTGAGGGACGCCAGGAATTCAAATGTCGCACATCGGCGGATGTGACGCATATTTTGGGTGGTAAAAATATTAAAAATGTTTAATTTTAATGTTACAAGTTTACCATAATCTTCAAATTCATAATTATATTTTAAAATGAGCAAACTAAAATAAAATTAAATTTTTATAAAATACTCATTATTTTCCAAAGTCACAGGGAGCCACAACAGAAGGATGAAAGAGCCTCATGTGGCTCCGGAGCCATGGGTTGCCGACCTATGCCTTAGACTCATTAGGAAGTGCGGAGAGTATTTGTAAATATCCGATCCTTCCATCTCCTTTCAACTTGATTGTTGGCCACGCATGAAGTAAAAAGTAAAGTAATAAAGAAATAAATAGCATTGTTGGTCTCCCTTTTTTGCAAGTGCATCATGAAAGAGCCTCATGTGGCTCCGGAGCCATGGGTTGCCGACCTATGATCTAGACCAGAAATGCATGGGCAAACTACGGCCCGCGGGCCACATCTGGCCCGCCAAACCTGAATAAATTATATCATACAAAAAAGGGAGACCAACAATGCTATTGATTTCTTTATTACTTTATTTAGATGTATTCTTTCACTGATTCTTCAAGAAAAAGGAAGAAGGCGTGGCGCTTTAAAGCAGCCGCAGTGTTTGTTGTCGGCGTGTGCTCCAACTTTTAAATTTGTTTAACTTAGTTTTTAGTCGTGTTTTTTGAAAGTTTTTTTCACGGCAGCCTGTGTGAAACTGTTTTTACTTCAACCGATTCTACCCATTCCAACTTTCAACTGCTCATCATTTGCCTACCTATTCCACAACTTCCCACTTACCAAAAATTCCAAATTTGAAATTCAACCAAATTCTCCAAAATTTCATTTTTCTACTCTAATTTCTACATTTTTCAATCGATTCAACCCATTCCAACTCTCAACTGTTAATCTTTTTTCTACCTATTCCACAACTTCCCACTTACCAAAAATTCCAAACTTTCAAATTTGAAATTCAACCAAATTCTGTAAAATTTCGTTTTTCTACTCTAACTTCTACATTGTTCAACTGATTCAACCAATTCCAACTTTCAACTCTTCATCTTTTGCCTACTTATTCCAGAACTTCCCACTTACCAAAAAGTCCAAATTTGAAATTCAACATAATTCTCCAACATTTTGTTTTTCTACATTGTTCAACCGATTCAACCCATTCCAACTTTCAACTCTTTATCTTTTGCTTACCTATTCCAGAACTTCCCACTTAACAAAAATTCAAAATTCAACCAAATTCTCCAAAATTTCGTTTTTCTACTCTAATTTCTACATTTTTCAACCGATTCAACCCATTCCAACTTTCAACTATTCATCTTTTTTCTACCTATTACACAACTTCCCACTTACCAAAAATTCCAAACTTTCAAATTTGAAATTCAACCAAATTCTCCAAAATTTCATTTTTTTACTCTAATTTCTACATTGTTCAACCGATTCAACCCATTCCAACTTTCAACCCTTCATCTTTTGCCTACCTATTCCACAACTTCCCACTTACCAAAAATTCCAAATACTACCAAATTCTCCAAAAATTTCGTTTTTCTACTCTAAATTCTACATTTTTCAACCGATTCAACCCGTTCAAACTTTCAACCGTTCATCTTTTGTCTACCTATTTCACAACTTCCCACTTACCAAAAATTATAAATTTTTACCACAAATTCTCCAAAATTTCGTTTTACACTTCTATTTTCCACACTTCCCAAGTAATTCAACTCATTTCTGTCAGGCAGGGAACAAGGCGGAGGACTCGGATGCAGAGTCGTTTCTTTCTCTGATTTATTCCAGCACACACACTGATCAAAAGTACAACTCAAAACGCCTCTTGCGAGGGAAAACACGTGGCAAAAAGTTCAAACAAAAGCGTCGCACTGGGGCGAGACAAAAAGGCTATGGGGATCAAGGCACTAACAAAAAGCGTCGCTCTGTGGCGAGACAAAAAGGCTAGGGGGATCAAGGCACTAACAAAAGCGTCGCTCTGTGGCGAGACAAAAAGGAGGGATCTTACTGAGAGCTCGGACGTCAAAGAATCGCTGGTGGTCGGGACGAGGCAAGACACACTGGCACAAGACAAGGGGAAGACGCGGACTAAATACACACAAAAGGGCTGGGACGCAGGTGCTGACAATTAGCGCCAATCACGCAGGTGCCTCAATCGGGATCGGGGAAGACAAGACAACCAAACACAGAGGAAGGAAACTCGAACTGAAACGGAAGGGATGACAAAATAAAACAGGAAGTAAAGTTACTACACCGACGAGACAGAAAACCGGAAAAATAAACGTGACCGCTTGACAATTTCAGCATCATTAGGCATCATTCCCCAAGAAGTGATTCAAAGTCTTCGCCTTCACATGCAATTTCTCCAGAAATTGCATTTTCTAGTTTATTTATATAAATGTATTATTAATTATTTATATAAATGTATTATTTATTTATTTATTTACGGGCCGGTCCACGAAAATATTTCTGACACGTGACCGGTCCGTGGTGCAAAAAAGGTTGAGGACCACTGTTGTACACCACCTCTTATCCCACTCATCACAGAAGCTCCATCATTACACTGGCTAGTATGTTGTCAGCACTGTAGCCAGCATCAGAGAGGTGTGTCAGTATATCAGACGTGATGTACTCTGCATCGAGTTGATGCAAGTCAAGCAACCCAATAAGATGCTCCTCTGGCATGGCATTGCTGACCAACCTAATCATCACAGAACAATTTTCCACATTGCACCTGTCCCTGGTCCCATCACTTTTGAGGCAAAACCCTGCAGAATCAGCATTTTCATATTTTTTCCTGTCCTCTGCAAGCACCATGTCTGCCAGTGTTTGGATTCATTTTGGATGTCCTTAGATGTGTATTTTGCATTCTTTGGGATACTGAAGGAATGGGGTCAAAATAAGAAAAGTCCTGCCGAGCTACAAAAACAGATGTACTCAAACCTCATTGAATAAAGTACATAAGCAGACAAGTATATTCACATGTTAAATCAATAAAAGAAACATTTTAAGCATATAATTACACCTACACACCAAATCAATAAAGAAGACATAACTAGACATTTTTGATAGGTGGTAATGGCAAAGGTTTTTATAACTTTATGATCTGATATGTATTTCTGAGCACTTTGAAATAACAAATGTTTTTGATATATTGCCTGAATAGCTTAATGACCCTTAAGGAACTGTTTAATGCATGCCTGATGATTTTCTAAATCACGGACACTGCCAAAGTCGTCTAAAAATGTTCAGTGCTTGATTATATCTTATGTTTTGACTAATGCTAGACGTCAGTTTTCGATTACTACTGAACGTTCTGGACAGAGGGAAATATTTTGCCTAACAAAGAAAAGATATGGTTGGAAGCATGATTAAACTAAGAATATGATGAAGTAGGCAAGTACATGGAGTATCAAAAGAACAAACATGGTAAGTGGTAAGTACAAACTTTGCATAGTCAAGGAACATTAATCAATTGATGGTGTCACAGCCAAAAGCTCACATAATTCCGTACAAAATGACAAGATTGAAAGAATGATGAATGGGCGGTGTGCGACAGTGGGGGAAGTGGATGTATGTGCAAGAATGGTTTACAGCAGTGTTTCCCAACCACTGTGCCGCGGCACACTGGTGTGCCGTGAGAGACGTTCAGCTGTGCCGTGGGATTGTCCAATATTAATTACGGAGCGCATTGTAAACAGGATCGCCAAACCACTGGTCAGTTCGCGCAAGGCCTGGTCAGCCACTTGCTAATCGTGCATGTGTGGAGAATCGGAGAATCTTGAGATTTCATATTGTGTCGATCTGATTGTATTGCATCGGCACATATTCAGTTTATGTGTGTGTTGCTGTGTGCTTTTGCTAACAGTGACTGACGGTTGTGGAGCGTTTGCGGTCCAATGGAAATCAGAGCATGCAGTTCAACCGGAGAACCTGGATTGGTTATTTTTCACATACGTAAAATAAGCAGTCAAGTCGAGATTCCTCGACTGTGATAGCCACTCAGCTGCTGTCAAAACAGCAGAGTGTCTTTAAAAGTGACTTTGTTCTTATTGTTGCAATATTTATAGACCTAGTCTAAAACAGTAAACAAAATCACGTTGATTCTTTTATTTTAATCACAATCACTTTAAATAGTTTATTTCTTACACCGTCTAAAACCTTTTTAAAAAACTGTCACTTTTATTTAAAAAAGGAATACAATTGAAAGAATATTTAGTATTTATTTCTATTAAATTATTCGACTCTCCATACATATATCGGAATAGGACGTGTTTCGTTGTAATATAACTGATTTTAATATAGGAGCTTAACAGATTTTTGTTGGCGGTGTGCCGCGAGATTTTTTCCAATGAAAAGGTGTGCCGTGATTGAAAAAAGGTTGGGAAACACTGGACTAAACTACTAAATAACAATGTTATTAATAGTTATTCTTTATTGTAAGTTGAGCTTACTTTTTTATTCATATTTTGTTTTTCTTTAATGTTAATAACAGGGGGGGTGGGGCGTGAAATGTTTTCTTCTCCCGAGGGGGGGCATCACAGAAAATTATTGAGAAGCACTGCTTTAGATGAACAAAACGTCTTTGAAAAGAGACCCAACGGAGGCAACGTTAAAAGTTGTCCAGCCTTATGGCAGGGAGCGCAAGTGATCCCGGGATGCTTCATGCGCCCACCTGTAGAATAAGTGATCTCCAGTTCAAATTTACAGTGAACAACTGAGGAGCAGTTTTCCATTTATTTCGTTTTACATTCGGGTTTTTTTTTTTTTTTTTTTTCGTTTTTACATTTCGTTTTACAATGGAGGATTACAAATCCAAACTCAAGCGATTTTCAACTATGGATTTTCAGTCGAAGCAGGAGGTCATCAGTAAAGGAAGACCAACTCCGGAGTTAAAAGGTTTGAATCGGACATCGGGACTTCGGAGCATGTCTTTTCAAACGGAGTGGTACGCACGTGCTTTATTGAATGTTTTTATGTGTGAAGACTGCTGTTATGGGATTTTAATTAAAATAGTTCAAATTAAATAATGAATAAGCTACTCTAGAGCAGCGTTCCCCAACATTTTTTGTGGCACGGTTAGGTGTCGAACAAATTTTAACGGGGGGGGGAGGATGACGTCAGTACCTCCCCAGTCATGAACCTCACCGCACGTCACTGGTATGTAGAGGTTTGACTTTAAAGCTGACTTGACTTTGACTTGACTACATTAAAATCAGATGTAAATTAACTTCATTGGTATGTCATCGGTAGAAATTAACATTGACAGAAATAATAAGTGATGAGTGTGAAGTCTGACCTTCATGTCATGCTGTCATGTGTCGTCCGGATCACTTCCTGTTTTATTGTGAAACTGTCCTCTCGTTCCAGTCGGTGTGTCCTTCCCCTGTGCGTCCGGTCACGTGAACCCCTGATCCCAAGTGTGTGCACCTGCGCCAATGATCAACTGTCTTCACCTGTGTTCCCCTCCTGTGTCCATATAACCCGCGTCTTTCCCCGTATCCAGTGCCAGTGCGTCTTGCCTTGTCAGAACACTCGCGATCACGAAACCCTCGAGTTCCACGTAGAAGCCTTGTTTGAGCAATCTTGATCACCGATGTTAACTTGGTTACATCGCTACCTTGTTTTTGTATTCTCCCTCGGTTCGAGGCGCCTTTGTTTTCCCTTTTTTCCCTCCTAGTGAGGCGTTTTTTGTTCGACTATCAGTGGCGACAATAAAAGCCTTTTTGGACATTGAACTCTCTGCATTCGAGTCCTCTCCCTGCTCTGCGCCTGACACTTCAAGGCCAAAGCTTATGAAGTCATCACGCATTCTGCTGATGGGTGTGCAATAAGAAGAGCGCAATCATTGCAAACCTTCCATTCTAATCAGCTCGTTTGATAACGTGAGCGGACACACACGTGCAACACGACTGGCCAACGCATTGGTCCAATGTGAGAACGCACCTTTGCCAACATGCACCCTGACCTCGACTGGCGACCAGTTTCTTCACGTGTTCTGACATTGAGTGGTGACCAGTACAGAGTCTGCCCTACGTGCAGGTTTTCCCGTGCGTGTGATGGCAATGCATGCAAATTTCAATCAAAGCGCATTGCCAGTCCAAGGTCTGCTTGAAGACATCAGCATATTGCAATCAGCCTGTCAATCGTTAACGAGCACCGCCCTCCTCCAAGCCACTTGGCTGCCGCGAATGCTCACAACACCAACATCATGGCGAGCGCCAGGCTGCAACCCGTCTTCCTTCTCCTCCTCATCGTCTTCTTGTCCGGGGCCGCCACGAAGCCGCCCAGGTGCCGAAGCGGTGTGGGGAGCAAGAAGTGTCTTCTGCTGATCTCCTTTGGTGCCGGACAAATTTTACCCTGGGGGGGGGCTGGCGTCAGTGCCTCCCCAGTCATGAACCTCACCGCACGTCACTTTTATATATTTTTATATATATCCATCCATTTTCTGAACCGCTTAGTCCCCACGGGTGTGCCGGAGCCTATCCCAGCCGTCAATAGGCAGTAGGCGGCGGACACCCTGAACTGGTTGCCAGCCAATCGCAGGGCACACAGAGACAAACAACCATTTGGACTTGCACTCATACCTAGGGCCAATTTGGAGTGCTCAATCGGCCTACCAAGCATAATTGTACTAAGTTCATCTTGTTTTTCCTTTTTTTTAATCACTTCACTGGTTTCTTTTATATCAAACAAGTTGTTTTAGGTTCATTACCTGACATGTTTCGGCGGTTTCTTCCGCCTTCATCTATTCTAGAAAAAACAAAAACAGGACATACACAACACCTCACAGACCATCTCAACACCATAGACACCACCGGTAACATCAAATTCACCCATGAAGAAGAAACAGACCAATCCATAGCCTTTCTAGACATCAACATACACCACACAGACAACGGAGACATAAAAATAAAAGTACACAGAAAACCCACACACACCGACCAATACCTCCTCTGGACATCAGAACATCCCACTATACACAAACTGTCAGTTGTCAGAACACTATACGAACGCAAAACCATAATCATGGATCCGGAGGACATAGCACAGGAAGAACAATACATACAACATGCACTCAAAAAATGTCAGTATCCACAATGGGCAATAACCAAAGGTGCAGAACAGGTAAAAAACAAAAGATACAAAACACAGGGGAAAAGAAAGAAACAAACACGGAAACAAGAACCCAGCAGAATGGTGATTTTGCCGTATGTGAGAGGAATTACAGAACGCATCAATCATCCATCAGCTTGTTAGGTTACGGATTCTAGTTATTGATCTGACTCCAAATTGCGATCAACACTTAACACATAAATTGCTATGTCCTAATCCACACATTGGCGCACCTAACAATTTTGCGAGTTCGTTCTGTCAAAGAGAAGACCAGTAGATCAATTAGACCAAATTTACCAATTGTTTATTCCTGACAAAGCGCACTAATACAGGCCTGGGTCCCGGGTCCCTCACACTAAAACTCGTGCGTTTTTGTGACCACCAAAAGACGACACATTCTTCCGGGTTGCCCAGTTTTAAAGAAACACAATATGAATATTAAAGCATGCAAAATATTGTGAGATGATTGGTCGATGGCCATCTCCTCCCCGGTCCAGGTGTCACTGAGGTCAGGCGGTTGGGTTTTCCCCTCGAAGCCCGGTCTCATAGACGTGCTGTTGTTCTCGTTCCTCACCGACCTTGAGGTGGTCTCCTCCGGTACTCCCTATCCGGGCCTATTCCACAACACTTAGAAGAAAACAAGTTCATGCAGTTTGCCTGCACATTCCTCGGCCCCCACCAATCCACACGAGCACTCCAATACTAGATATTAATATTATAAGTTTAACACAACCTGAAAAAATATGTTTGCAAACTCCCGAAAGCACATTTCCCTTTAAGCTGATAAAGACTCGTCACTATCACATCTGTGACACTCTGATGAAGGCGGAAGAAACCGCCGAAACATGTCAGGTAATGAACCTAAAACTACCAAGCATGTTTTGGGGATGTGGGAAGAAACCGGAGTGCCCGGAGAAAACCCACGCGGGCCAGGGAGAACATGCAAACTCCACACAGGGAGGGCCGGAGGTGGAATCGAACCCGCACCCTCCTAACTGTGAGGCGGACGTGCTACCCAGTGCCGCCCCACACACACACACACACACACACACACATACATACATACATACATACATACATACATACATACATACATACATACATACATACATACATACATACATACATACATACATACATACATACATACATACATACATACAGTAATCCCTCGTTTATCGCGGATAATTGGTTCACAAAATAAAAAGTGTAAGTGTTGGTGAAATAAATCCTGACAGCGCTCCACCTGTCTTGACAACGTGACTCCACAATTTACGGATAGATTGACTCGGATTCGGTGCGAAAACGTTGTATTTGATTTCCTCTCGACTGATCGCAACAAAACTTGGTCTTTGTTTGATACATTCAATCAACATTGTTGCGAAAATCATTCAAACCTCTCTTTTCTTTACAAAAGTGCACTATTTATTCTCTTGATCAAATTCATTCTTTTGCATTACTCTATGTATTCATGATCGTGCCTTCTGTTTTCTCGTGAAATTTGTTGGGTTTTTTCAATGATTATAGTGAGGCAAAAAAAGTAAAGTAAAAGAATAGCTCGTTTGTTTTCGTTTTTCCGGGGTGTTGTTTCTGTCCGGTCACTCAATGCTAACGGACCAACTCGACATGTCCACAGCGGAAAAGAAGCTCGCCCAAGTGTCTCCAAATGAGGACGACGACAAACTGCAGCTAATTCAAGGTGAACATTTTTACGCTGCGCGTTGTTAACGAGGTTTTTTAGTTTTGGGGAGAAGGTCAGCAGTGTCACGTACGCGCGCGACCGCGTACGTGTCCCTTGGAGCATTGGTCCCCAACCTTTTTTGCGCCACGGTCCGGTTACGTGTCAGAAATATTTTCGCGGATCGGCCTCTATATAAATAAATAATACGTTTATTTAAATAAATAATACATTTATAATAAATATATAAATACGACGAAATAAAATGATACGACTGGCATAAAAACAAGTATAAACGACATATTTTAATGTATTTATTATTAATCATTTATTTATTATTTATTAAATGTTATTAAGAAAACTCACCATTACGTTGAATTAGTGGGAGCACTGAGTTTGTTTCTCAGAAACGAGCTGGTCCCATCTAGGTGTAATCGGAGACAATGACACCCAAAGTGGTTAAGGTTTGTCTTTTGATGCAGAATGCTTGGTCTCCATATGCCTAAGCAGTTTTGAAGGCCTCATTGCCTCGTTAGCTAGCCTGTCGCCACATATTATGCAGAGTGGGCTTAGTGCGTCAGAGTCACCTGTGGCGATTAATCCATATTTTAAGTAGGACTCCAGAAATGTTCTTTTAAATGCAGGTTCCCCTTTCTTAGAAGTCGTAGCCTCTTCTTCAGTCTCCTCATTGGGCTTTTTTCCCTTTCCGAAGAAGCTTTCCAAACCTCTCAGTTTCTTGCTCATTTTTGCATGCTTTGCGGGCTCGACTGAGGTGACATGTCACGTGACCGTGACGAGCGTCTTGACCTGAACCGACGGATGTAATTGGGAGAGAATTGCCAATTTTTCTTATATTTTCCAAAATGAATTCTTACTCATTTTTGCTAGCTTTGCGGGCTCGACTGGGGAAACATGTCACATGACCGGGACTTGACCTGGATTAATTGATCGTCGATTAAAAAAATAAATAAATAAATTTCCTGTACAGCTTGGCGGTCCGGTACCAAGTGACCCACGGACCGGTACCGGTCCGCGGCCCGGTGGTTGGGGACCTCTGCCTTGGATGACAGCGCATCGCAGTGAGCGGGAACGAGTTGTGTGAAAGTACGTGAAGGTGTGGGACCTTTGTGCTTCCGGTGTGTAGGTGCTGTCTTTCTGGCGACTGCGTCATCTTTGGGCCTGATCGCAGGTTTCGGATCCACTTTGGCTTTGGCCAAGAAGAACAATCCGGACTGCTTCAGCAAGGTGACAGTTTTCTTGTTGCCGGGGCACACTTTCTCTCTTTGAATTGAATTTGCACCAGTTCTTCTCAGTTGCCCATTGTGATCATCGAAAAAATGCATGAATGACAATAATTGTTCTCATGTCCAAGTAGGTTAATACAGGGTCAGTTCAACTCCAATTCTGGGTTGTTTCCACTCTATGTGTTTGGTATATATTATCCAAATGCCCTGTCAAATTTACAGCAATTTAGTATTTCTGGATTGTTTCAATTCCTGTAAGTTTTTTGGTTCAGTAATCTGTCCAAATGCTCGGCCACCTTAATCAGTCCACAATACGAATTCCAATACCTTACAGTCCTTTCAAAGTGTTAATTACAATACCTTTACCAATAAAACAGCAAACCTTAACCTTGGTCACAATTTTGCATGTATTTTGAATCATTAAAATTGTGTGCAAACTGTCAGTTGAGGATAAGAAATTCATTAAACCGAATGAGAGTAACAGTGCAAAACAACAAGTAACAGTGGACAAGTAACAGTAGACCCTCTTGCACGCTTACCTGTTTAAAGACGGACTTGACAAACATCTTGATCAGTGGCAAGAAACAGGATTGCAGTTGAGCAGGAGAAGGACTGCCGGTTGAAGCGTTTTCACATGTGATGAGTTGCACGTTTCTGCCCCGGCAGGGTGTGACGGCGGCGCTTCCCGAGAGTGGCGGGGTGCTGGCGCTTCGAGCTCTGGGCCGCGGTTCGGCGTACGCGTGCCTTGCCGTGGGTGTGCTCAGCTTGGCTGCGTGTAAGCTGCTCGGTGTCGGCAGTGTACGTCATCTTCCGCCTGGTCCGCCACCACGGAGGAGAAGCCACGCCTCAACAGTTGTTTTTCTTTCAGCTGTCCGACCTCAGACGGAAGATGGCGTTTTTGTTGCCGCCCATCCCCAGGTCGGAAGCGGCGCCGGGGTCCGACTTGAGCAACCTCGACTCGCTCTTCAGGTCCAAGTGAGCGGACGGAACGTCGGCGGTTGGTGTGCGTCGGAAAGCCGCCGTTTGTGACTTGGCTTTGTAGGACTGTGGGAACGTTTTCTGTTGGTGTTGTCTTCATACGTGGCGCACATCAACAAGCTTGCATGTCAGAAACAGGTTAGCCGACTTCCTGCGTGTGCTGCTGTAATTACTAGCTGAACTTGCAAAAATATTTGTTTCTTTATGGTTGGTGACTTTGTGGACATAATACAAATAAATGTCATCTGAACGCAAAGGTTTGCCCCGTGGGGGTCTTCTGCCATAGCGCAGCTTGGCACACCAAATAACCAACAAATCCCCCAACAACAAAGTTGAGGCTGGCAAAAATACAGAGTGTCCAGTAACTCAGGTAAATCACCAGCCGCAAAAGTCCATCGGGCCCTGATGCAGAGTCATAGATGGAGTCATCTGTCGTACATAAATTAGTGTAGATATTTTAATTTCAGCTCAAAACACATGGGTTTTTCAAGGTGCAACTGTGCATACGCAAAAGCCAAACAAATAATGAATCATTATCTTAATCCATAGGTCAGCAACCCATGGCTCCGGAGCCACATGTGGCTCTTTCATCCTTCCGTTGTGGCTCCCTGTGACTTTGGAACATAATGAGGATTATATAAAAATTAAATTTTATTTTAGTTTGTTCATTTTGAAATATAATTCTGAATTTGAAGATTATGGTAAACTTGTAACATTAAAATAAACGTTTTTAATATTTTTACTGCCCAAAATATGCGTCACATCCGCCGATGTGCGACATTCGAATCCCTGGCGTCCCTCACGTCTGGCAGCCGGCGGTTTTCCAGCACACTACCAGCGTGATTTTTTTTACCCCTGCCTTGAAGGTAAATGATGGATAAATCCAAGAAAAGGAAAATTTCTGAAGATAACAGAACGTTTAATGCTACGTGGGCAGATTCTTTTGCTTTCACTGCTGATGAAACTGGTTTACCAATCTGCTTAATATGTGGTGAAAAATTGGCAAACAACAAAAAGTCAAATGTTGCGAGACATTTCGAGAACAAACACTCGGCCTTTGCTAAAAAATATCCCAAGGGAGAAGAGCGAAAAAAGGCCGTTTCGGAGCTGATGCAGAAGGCTGATGTGAGCAGAAGTCACTTCAAGAAGTGGATTAAGACTGGAAATTCAACTACATGTGCAAGTTTCGTGGCTGCTCAGGAAATAGTCAAGCATGGGAAGCCATTTACAGATGGAGAATACCTCAAAGAAACATTTATTAAGGTTTCAGGACTTCTGTTCTCGGGCTTCAAAAACAAAGATGAAATTTTGCAGAAAATAAAAGACATGCCTCTCTCTGCAAAAACTGCCCAAGACAGAACTGTGAAGATGGCAGAAAACGTCACCAGAAAGCAGATTGAAGGTATCAATTCAGCTTTGGCGTATGCCTGTGATTTGTCCAAAGACAAAAATGACATCGAACAAATAGCGCTGTTCTGCCGATACGTGAGCGCTGCCGGGCCACAGGAAGAAATTGTTGAATTGATACCGTTAAAAGGCCAAACACGGGGGGAGGACATCTGCGAGGCTGTCTTGGATTCACTTCACTGGTTTCTTTTATATCAAACAAATTGTTTTAGGTTCTTTACCTGACATGTTTCGGCGGTTTCTTCCGCCTTCATCAGAGTGTCACAGATGTGATAGTGACGCGTCTTTATCAGCTGATGGATAATTGGATTGTTTAAGAACCAAAGAAATAAAGACCACCCACCTGGTGTCCGTGGCTACTGATGGGGCACCATCTATGACGGGAGCTCAGAAGGGCTTTGTGGCTTTACTGCAGAAATCATTGGATAGAAAGTTGCTGACATTTCATTCCATCTTGCATCAAGAAGCATTGTGTGCGCAAACATTTCCTCTAGAATGCACAGAAGTAATGGATGTTGTCATTCAGATTGTTAACAAAATAATGGCAAAAGGTTTAAATCACGGTCAGTTCCGCTCATGACTGGATGGGTTGGACAGCGCGTATTCTGATCTCATGCTGCATAACAAAGTCCGGTGGCTGTCCAGAAGGGAAGTGCTGAAACGCTTTGCAGCGTGTCTGGAAGAGGTGAAAGTTTTCCTCAGCAACAAAGGGCTCACTTTTCCTGAGCTTGAACAGCCAGAGTGGCTGGAAAAACTCCACTTCGTGGTTGATATGACAGCACACCTGAACACGTTGAACACATCTCTTCAGGGGAAAGGAGGCACAGCTCTGCACATGCTGGAAGAGGTGCTGGGATTCGAGCGCAAATTGACAGTGTTCGCCAAGGATTTACAGCGAGGTACACTGTATCACTTCCCCGCTTTGAGAGAGTTCCAACAAGCTGGCAATGCTGTAAATTCACAGTATTTGCAATCTGTAATCACTGCAATGCAAACATCATTTGGAAAACGATTCTGTGAGTTCAGAGAGGAAAAAAACACTTTATCCTTCCCTGTCACTCCCCTGACCATCAATCCGTCCCTGTTCAACATGACTGCATTTGCAGGTGTAAATCAACCTGATCTGGAGATGGAACTGGCCGACATCGCTGACAAGGACATCTGGGTGTTGAAGCTCAAAAGCTTGTCAGCTGATATAGAAAATGTGTCCCGTCAGAAGGCCGTTCTCGCTCAGAATCACAAATGGAGTGACATTGCAAACCTTCCCAAACAGGACAAACTTGTGTTTGAGACATGGAATGCCATCCCCGACAGCTACATAAACATGAAGAGGTATGCATTTGGGGTCCTGGCAATCTTTGGATCCACATACATCTGTGAGCAGGTCTTCTCCAACATGAACTTTATTAAAAATAAGCACCGCCCACGCCTCACAGACATCAGCTCACGTTCCTGTTTGAAGATGAAAGTGACATCTTACAGCCCTGACGTGAAGAAGCTGTGCAGCGAGGTTCAGGAGCAAAAATCACATTAAACAGGTAAAATAAATATTTTAATTGGTTATTATTTTCCATGTGTGTGTGTGCGTGCATACGTGCGTGCATGCGTGTATGTGAAATATAAAAGTGACATAAATACATAACTATATATTAAGTGAAGTAGTCCTTTTTTTTAATTCAGGAGGACCACTGGCTGCACACTCCAGTACACGCGATGGGACAGAAGCAGACTGCGCATTTTTTTGGTTTGCATTGTTCGTTCAGTGCTGGTGGATAATATTTGGATAAGTTTGGATTTTTATTTCATAAATAAGAGGACAGGTGACTGCAGGCTGTTTGCATTTTTTGTTCAGTGGGTTGGGTAAGTTTGGATTTTTATTTCTTAAATACGAGGACTCAAATAGACACCGGGTATTTTATTTGAAATTAAGCATCAACCAAGTGTAAAATGCTTTTTGTTACATGCAGAAATAAAAATCTGTGTTCTCTGCAGCAGTTCGTTGATTTCATTTTCATAAATGCAATAGTTTTTTGTACATAGCATAATATATATATGCATATATATATCATATATATCATCATATATATAATGATGTCAAAATGGGTTGTGGCTCCGGGTGCTTTCTTTTCATTGGGGGGCAGTCCCAAATGGCTCTTTGAGTAAAAAAGGTTGCCGACCCCTGTCTTAATCACAATTCTGTAAGCCCATTTGGGAGCATCTTCCATAGGAACGTGTCATATGATTGTTAAGCAGACATCATCATTGGGGAGCTTTCGGAGGAACCGAAACCAGACCTGGCGTCAATGATGACTGCATCATCCTGGAGATGAGACCTTGTGGGCGGGATCTCAGAGATTTACCGCTTTAAACTATCAGCGTGGACATGAAGACGAAGACCACGGTCGTTGTCATTATCATCGGACTCGTCCGAGGTCCTGCCGGGACACAAGACACAAGATGAGATCCTATATATCAGGGGTCACCAACCTTTCTTAAACCGAGAGCTACTTCCTGGGTACTGATTAAGGCAAAAGGGCTACCAGTTTGACATACACTTCTGAAATAGCCAATTTTCTCAATTCGGCTTTCACTGTGTTATTATTGTCATTTGCAGTTAACATCTAAGTGTGATTTTAACAAGAATAGCAGAAATACAGTCAAACCTTGGTTTTTGACCACAATCCGTTTCAGAAGGCGGTTCGAGAAGCGAATCGGTCGAATTCCGAATCTATTTTTCCCATTACAAATAATGGAAACATTTTTAATCCGTTTCAAGACAAAAAACCCGCGTCTTTTTTAAGCATTTTTTCATTTGCGCATATTTGTCTGATCGCTCAAATGCAGCGCACCGCCGAACGCGCAACCGTAGCGCGTCGCCCACCGCGCAACTGCACCGCGACGATCGCATTATTGTGACAGAGCCGTCGCTGAAATTTAGAAAATATTTTTAAAGTCCTGATGTACGTAGTTTCCAAAATTGAAGTGGACCTAAGTGCGCAGGGAGCTTAATTTTGTCCGATCGCGCAGCTGCAGCGCACCACCGAACGCGCAACAGTAGCGCATCGCCGACCGCGCAACTGCACCGCGCTGGTCGCATTATTGTGACAGAGCCGTGGCTAGAATTTAGAAAATATTTTTAAAGTCCTGATGTACTTTCCAAAATTTAAGTGGACCTCAGTGCGCAGGGAGCTTAATTTGGTCCGATCGCGCAACCACAGCGCGCCGGGTGCTCATTGTCGCATTGCTTTAAGAGCGTCTTTGTGTTTTAGGATGGCTTTACTGCTCTCACTTGCTTTCTTTGGAGGCATGATTAGGGGTTAATACAATCCTAAAAGTAACGAAAATACAATAACAACGGAGTCAGTCGGCATCCGGGCGGCGCGGTCGGGTTTTCTCGGTTCCTCCCGGCTCATCTCGCGAGGTTCGACCTCCGAATTTTGTTGGACAACCGAAGCCAAAAAATCTCGAATTTTTTTGTTCGAATTCCGATTTGTTCAAGAACCAGGACATTCGAAAACTGAGGTTCGACTGTAAAATAAATAGATGCAGCTCACTGACAAGTGCCGCTATTTGAGCTAATTTTGGAATAGTCCTGCGGGCGACTCATGCGGTCCTCACGGGCGACCTGGTGCCCGCGGGCACCGTGTTGGTGACCCCTGCTATATATCAAGTGCTCGCACTCCTGGGTGTGGCTTCGCGGTCCTCACCGCCGTGGCTGGTGATCAGCATGTCGGCCGTGTGCTCCAGGGACCCGTTGTTGGGCTCTGCCCGGATGTTGAGCAGTCGGCACATGAGCGGGTAGATGTGGACGCTGTCAAAGGGCTCGGACAAGAAATTCTTCTTAAAATCAGGTCCAAAGGCCCTGAAGATCATCTTCATGTCCATCTCGCCGTTATGGAAGCCGTGATCGCCTTTGTTCACATACACGATGAATCTCTGGCAGGGGGAAAAAAAAAACGCCTTTTCCCTGTTAGTGAACGGAATGGAATAGGTCATTTTGACCTGGTTATATGTTAAAGCTTGTGAGAAGTTAGTAGGTACATCAGTAGCTCCACGTGCAGTACTGACCGAAAAGTAGTCAACTATGTTAAAGGGGATGTCAAATTAAAAATTAAACTGACATGTTCTGTGCACCTGCACTAGTCCAAACACAGTCTTTCGATGAATATTGCGTTTATGGAAATTTGAATTAGGCAACAAAATCCACTCATTTTTATTCATCTCAGGGGGCAGCCAATTTGCCACTTGCTGTCGACTACAAACGACATGGCAAAACCTTAGGCCCTAAGTTAGGGCTATGCTGAGCCGTGACGCTTACGTGTTGCGCAAGCGCACAGCAGATCATGCCTCAGCAACACTAATGTGGCCAACTGCTTCTCCAACAAGCATTTGGAGCCCAGACCGAACATTGTTAGATGAGCTTTGTCACACTGACCGAGTTGAGGTTGAAGCCGAGATCTGCTATGATGACAACGGGTGGCAGGCGTTCACTCCTGGCCAGGTGGAAACTCTCGGGCATGTCACCCTTCCTGTAAACGGTCAGGTGAGGAGCCTTAGCCAGGGCCTCCAATACTTCCTGCTCCTTTCCGGGCCGTGGGGTCAGGATTCCGAAGCCTCCATAGTCCAGAATCTCAAAGCTGGCCATCTTGAGCAGATTCAAGTACTTGTTGAGCACGATCTCATCCACCAGAGGGCGCTTCTTGACAGTGGTCATGCCATGGTCAGAAGTGATGATGACGTTGAGGGTGGCGTTTAGCCCGTGGAGCCCAATGGCATCCCGCAGGTAACCCACTGTACGATCGATCTGGCGGATGATGGCCTTCCGGTCCGGGTGGTCGGGGCCCCGGGCATGGCCCACGTTGTCAGGCTCACCGTAGTACAGGGTGACCAGGTCAAAGTTCTCCTTAGAGAACCAGCTCAGAACCGTGTCAATGTTTTGCCGCCACTCAGTCTCGTTGTCATCGGGGTGGCCCGACTCCTCCACAACGGCCCGATTCACCGCCTGTCCGCTGTAGTTGGCGCCACCTCCGGGGTAGTAGAAAGAGGCCGACTTCAGACCCTGATCCAAAGCCAGGAAAATTACATATATTCATTTTTTGTTGTCTCCATGTAAGGCAATTATTGAGAACATTGCCGATGAGACAACTTGGGGTTCACTGTCTTGCCCAAGGACATTTTGACAGCGGACATTCCGGTGAGCGTTAGTCACAAGTGAGGTACAGCCACCTGAATTATATCACTTGTCATGTTGCAAACGGCTAGACCAGTACTTCACACCCTTCACTATCCTCATGTAGCCAACTGATAGCAGCTTCAGCATGCAGTCAACATAGCTTGAATATAATAAGCATACTAACATATAGCTAACTGTTGGCCCGCTGTTGGTAAGAGTGCTGGAGTGGGCGACGGCAGTTTTACAAAATCTCGGACAATTTTGAAATTCCTCCCGGACATTTTTTTAGGTCTCATAAGTAGGACGTGTCCGGGAAAAAGAGGATGTCTGGTCACCCTAGCTCAGGGGTGGGCAATTAATTTTTACAAGGGGCCACATGAAAAACCTGAGTTGTGTCAGAGGGCCACACCTACGATAACTTAAACCTGCTCAATTTTCTTCCATTGTAAAATGCACTAAATTATTTATTTTAAATAGTTGGTACTGGTAATTAGAAGAACACAATTATTCTGTTTATATTTATATTAAGCTATGTGAAATTGTGGTGTAAAGGTCAAATAAAAAAAACAATTATTAATCAGTACAATTTATTCTTAACTTCTCTAACTTTTCCTCAAATGACAAAGCCGCTCCATCTCTGGGTGTGAAGTTTGATAAAACATCCTTGTTGGGCTTGTGTCAGGACTCGTCCCCGATCGTTTCATAGTTCTGTTCGTGTGTCTGTGTGGTCGCCCCTCCCCTCCTGTGTGCCCATGATCAGTGTGATTATTCCCACCTGCCTCTCGTTACCTGTCGTGTATACAAGTTCTGTCTGCCCCTCACTCCCTGTCGGATCGTCAATGTCGTCCCGTTTGCTGTCCTTGTGGTTCCTGCCTGTTTCGAGTCTGTTTTTGTTTGCCGTCCCTGTCGGTCAGTCTGTCATGTTATTAGTTTGCCAGTTCTCGTCTGTTTCCCTCGATGCCTCGTTCCACTTCCCTTTTCCCTCAATAAACCCTGGTCCAAGCTGCACTTGGTCACCCTGCTCCATGTTCCATCCGATCCGTGACAGCTTGCAGTTTTGCTAGCAATGCATCAGCCTCTGATGCGCCCTGTTTATCAGACACATGTATTTTTTCTCATGCTTGGTCGTGTAGTGGCAACTCAAATTCTATTCTTTAAACACAGCGACCTGTGTACCACAAATCAGGCACATGGCTTTACCTTTCATTTCTGTAAAGAAATACTTGGCAGTCCATGTCTTGTTGAAAACACGGCGCTCCTTGTCAACTTTTCTTTTCTTCGCGTTAGCACACATTTTGAGGGCAGCATTACTTTGCGCTGTTTACCTACACGCACAGCTCACATGCACGCACGCGACACGGAAGTGCGACGCCTTTCAAAGTAAAAGCGAAACAGTTGTATTGTACGCACGACACAAATTTTTTGTTTTTTTTAAATTACGATTGGCCTCATGCGGGCCGGACAGGGACGCACAAAGGGCTGGATGTGGCCCGCGGGCCGTAATTTGCCCAGGTTTGCCCTAGCTTAACCTCATGAGGGTCACGTGCGGGCTGGAGCCTGTTTCTGCAGTCTCTGAGTGGTAGGTGGGGTCAACCTCGAACCGGTCGCCAGCCAATCGCAGGGCACACATAGACAAGTGATCACTCACACCTACGTATGGTCAATGTGGAGCGGTCAATCGGCCTTCCACGTATTTATTTTGAAATGTGGGAGGAACGTGCCGCCCCCATCATGACGTGAATATCCTTATTTGTTTGCCCAGTACTTCAACGTAACTGTTAATTTAGCTTACCATGCTATTGTCACTGACATCTGAAAACATGGGACGTCGATTGACCGGCAAATGTTAGCTGTCACCTGGTTCTGCGCCGTGATCCAGAGAGGCAAAACGCCATTGTCCCACCATTCAGAGCGCCTCAGGGTATCCTTGTGAGGGACCTTCTGGTTGGTCTGCGTGTTGAACATCATGTTGTGGACCACCTCGTGGTCCTCCACCCAGCGGCCTAAGGAAAAGATGAGCATCGGGCAAGTGGAAGTGGAATTTTTGGGAGGAAATGAACTTATGGCTTGAGTTTCTCCAGCAACCTGTGATGGTAGTGAAGTGCGACGGCGAGGTCATGGTGAGCATGGGCGGCGTGATGTACTTGGCCTTGACGCCATCCCGTGCCAGCCGGTCCAGGTTGGGCGTGTCCACATCCTGATCGTAGTCCCAACGGAAGCCGTCGAAGGAGATCAGCAGGAGGCGTTTCTTGCTCCCCACACCGCTTCGGCACCTGGGCGGCTTCGTGGCGGCCCGGGTCAAGAGGATGATGAGGAGGAGAAGGAAGACAGGTCGCAGCCTGGCGCTCGCCATGATGTTGCTGTCGTGAGCATTCGCAACAGCCGAGTGGCTTGGAGGAGGGCGGTGCTCGTTAACGATTGACAGGCTGATTGCAATATGCTGATGTCTTCAAGCAGACCTTGGACTGGCAATGCGCTTTGATTGAAATTTGCATGCATTGCCATCACACGCACGGGAAAACCTGCACATAGGGCAGACTCTGTACTGGTCACCACTCAATGTCAGGACACATGTGAAGAAACAATGGACTGGTCGCCAGTCAAGGTCAGGGTGCATGTGGACAAAGGTGCGTTCCCACATTGGACCAATGCGTTGGCCAGTCGTGTTGCACGTGTGTCCTCTCACGTTATCAGATGAGCTGATTAGAATGGAAGGTTTGCAATGATTGCGCTCTTCTTATTGCACACCCATCAGCAGAATGCGTGATGACTTCATAAGCTTTGGCCTTGAAGGTCAGACTTCACACGTATCACTTATTATCTCTGTCAATGTTAATTTCTACCTCTGTCATACCAATGAAGTTAATTTAAGTTTGATTTTAATGTAGTCAAGTCAAAGTCAAGTCAGCTTTAAAGTCAAACCTCTACATACCAGTGATGTGCGGTGAGCTTCATGACTGACGTCATCCTCCCCCCCCCCTGTTAAAATTTGTTCGACACCTAACCGTGTCACAAAAAAGGTTGGGGAACGCTGCTCTAGAGTAGCTTATTCATTATTTAATTTGAACTATTTTAATTAAAATCCCATAACAGCAGTCTTCACACATAAAACCAATCAATAAAGCACACGGAATCATAAACTTGTTTTCGATCATGCGTACCACTCCGTTTGAAAAGACATGCTCCGAAGTCCCGTTGTCCGAATCAAACCTTTTAACTCCGGAGTTGGCCTTCCTTTACTGATGACCTCCTGCTTCGACCGAAAATCCATAGTTAAAAATCATTTGAGTTTGGATATATAATCCTCCATTGTAAACTGTAAATTTTAACTGGAGATCACTTATTCTACAGGTGGGCGCATGAAGCATCCCGGGATCACTTGCGCTCCCTGCCATAAGGCTGGACAACTTTTATTCGTTGCCGCCGTTGGGTCTCTTTTCAAAGCCGTTTTGTTCATCAAAAGCAGTGCTTCTCAACAATTTTCTGTGATGCCCCCCCTCGGGAGAAGAAAACATTTCGCCCCCCCCGGATTATTAACATTAAAGAAAAATAAAACATAAATAAAAAAGAAAGATCAACTTACAATAAAGAATAACTATTAATAACATTGTTATTTAGTAGTTTAGTCTATAACAGAACAGATTCAATTTGCATCACTTTGCCTGAAATTAAAAATAAATTATAATTATTTAAACTATAAACGTCTCGACCATCTGCCATTTTGTGCTGGAAAAAATACAATACAATAATGATAAAAATACACAATATTAAATAACAGCAATAAATAATATTCAATTCAAAGTAATCAGCAACATTAACTCAGGAGCACAATATATAAAACATCTTAACCTACAAAATGAAAATGAATAAAACTATTTGTGCTCAAAATGAGGCAGCATGACGGAGACCATATCCACGGCTGCAGGTAGTAGTATCAGCTCTTCTGCAATGGTGTGTTTTTTTTCTTGCACTGAGCAATTTCGTACGCTGCTTTATATGATGCTTACAGTGCTTGCTGATTGACTGAAGTAGCATTCACAAAGTGGGTGTCACGGTCGGGTGGAGCATGGAGCAGGACGACCAGGTGCAGCTTGGACCAGGGTTGATTGGTGAACTCAAAAAAGGCAAACTGACACGACGTAATCACAATAACATGAATGACTGACCGGGACGTGTAACCAGACGACATCAGGACATGACGACAGCAAGACCGGACGACAACAGGAACCAAAAAGACCTCATGACAGGAACACTCAACGTAAATCCAACACCGAACAACCACAACCAATGATCCGACAGGGAGTGAGGGGCAGACAGGACTTATATACACGACAGGTAACGAGAGGCAGGTGGGAATAATCACACTGATCATGGGCACACAGGAGGGGAGGGGCGAGCACACAGACAGAAACCAAGACAACAGACACATAGTGGAGCAGTTGGGGACGATGCGTGACAGAACCCCCCCCACAAAGGACGGCTCCCGACGTCCCCAAAAAAAAACCCAAACAACTTGGGGAACCGAACCGCGCTCGGGCGGCGACTTGGGGAACCGAACCGCGCTCGGGCGGCGACCTGGGGAACAGAACCGCGCTCGGGCGGCCACTTGGGGAACAGAACCGCGCTCGGGCGGCTACTTGGGGAACAGAACTGCGCTCGGGCGGAGACTTGGGGAACAGAAACGCGCTCGGGCGGCGACTTGGGGAACAGAACCACGCTCGGGCGGCGACTTGGGGAACAGAACCGCGCTCGGGGGGCGACTTGGGGAACCGAACCGCGCTCGGGCGGCGACTTGGGGGACAGACCCGCACTCGGGCGGACACTAGGGGACAGAACCGCACTCTGGCGGCGACTTAGGGAACCGAACCGCACTCGGGCGACAATTTTGGGAACAGAACTGCACTCGGCAGGCGTTCAGGGGCCCAGGGCCACACTCGCGGCACACACTGGGGACCTGAACCGCACTCGGCAGCACTTGGGGAACATGAACCGCACTCGGGCGGCAACCCTAACCTGAACCACACTCGGGTGGCAACCCTAACCTGAACCACACTCGGGCGGCAACCCTAACCTGAACCACACTCGGGCGGCAACCCGAACCTGAACCGCAATCTGCGGCAACACAAACATGAACCGCACTCAGGCGGCAACCCAAACATAAAATGCATTCGGATGGCGACTCTGGAAGTCCGTACAGCAATTGGCGGCGACTCTGGAAGTCTGTACCGCGATCGGTGGCAACTCTGAAAGTCCGTACTGCGATCGGCGGCATTTCAGAAGGCGTGGCTGTGCGTAGCGGCAGGAGCCATCACGCGCCGCAGCAGTGGGAGTGGAGCCAGGTGCAGCTGGCTCAACGTCCGGCAACGACCGCGGGTCCGGCGTTGCTGGCAAGAAGCCCGACGACGGCCGTGGGTCCAGTGACGCCGCGGTGAGGCCCAATGGTGGCCGTGAGTCTGATGGCGGCCGCGGGTCCGGCGTCGCTGGAGCGAAGTCTGGTGGCGGCCGCGGGTCCGGTGTCGCGGGAGCAATTTCGACGGCAGCTGTGGAGCCCACGGCGCTGGAACCTGCTCAGACGTGGATCGGGCGTCGCAGCGGGAGCTGGTGGTGGAGGGAGTCCAAGCGCTGGTCATTTTGGTGGTCGGATCATTCTGTCACGGTCGGGTGGAGCATGGAGCAGGACGACCAGGTGCAGCTTGGACCAGCGTTTATTGGTGAACTCAAAAAAGGCAAACTGACACGACGTAACCACAATAACATGAATGACTGACCGGGACGTGTAACCAGACGACATCAGGACATGATGACAGCAAGACCGGACGACAACAGGAACCGAAAAGACCTCATGACAGGAACACTCAACATAAATCCAACACCGAACAACCACAACCAATGATCCGACAGGGAGTGAGGGGCAGACAGGACTTATATACACGACAGGTAACGAGAGGCAGGTGGGAATAATCACACTGATCATGGGCACACAGGAGGGGAGGGGCGAGCACACAGACAGAAACCAAGACAACAGACACATAGTTGAGCAGTTGGGGACGATACGTGACAGTGGGATGATTGTTGGAAATATTGAGCCCGTTTTCGCTGAAAAACCTCAAGCATCTTATCAGCGTGATTGGGGTGCAATGACTTTATATGTGCCACCTTAATTTATTTGGCTTCATACTGTCCGCTGCCAACATTGTAAGGCACAGTAAACACACCGGTCTTTCCTCGTCTCCCATCATAGTCGCACTGAAGCTGAGCGCTACGTACGCTTCGTCACATTTCCTTGTCTTAGCTTTCGTGTGACTCTCAATTCTCTTATCTTCGTCTCTCTCCGCCGGTTGTACTGTTTGTGTGAAGTAATAGAAATGACATGTAAAGGTCATTGCATAAAAGGTTTGCACTTTTAGTAGTGAAGGAATGGGGTCGAAATACAAAAAGTCCTGCCTAGCTGCAAAAACAGATATGCTCAAACCTAATTGAATAAAGTACATAAGCAGACAAGTATATTCACATATTAAATCAATAAAAGAAACATTTTAAGCATATAATTACACCTACACACCAAATCAATAAAGAAGACATAACTAGACATTTTTGATATGTGGTAATGGCAAAGGTTTTTATAACTTTATGATCTGATATGTATTTCTGAGCACTTTGAAATAACAAATGTTTTTGATATATTGCCTGAATAGCTTAATGACCCTTAAGGAACTGTTTAATGCATGCCTGATGATTTTCTAAATCACGGACACTGCCAAAGTCGTCTAAAAATGTTCAGTACTTGATTATATCTTATGTTTTGACTAATGCTAGACGTCAGTTTTCGATTACTACTGAACGTTCTGGACAGAGAGAAATATTTTGCCTAACAAAGAAAAGATATGGTTGGAAGCACGATTAAACTAAGAATATGATGAAGTAGGCAAGTACATGGAGTATCAAAAGAACAAACATGGTAAATGGTTGCATAGTCAAGGAACATTAATCAATTGATGATGTCACAGCCAAAAGCTCACATAATTCCGATATAATGACAAGATTGAAAGAATGATGAATGGGTGGTGTGCGACAGTGGGTGAAGTGGATGTATGTGCAAGAATGGTTTACAGGAAGGACACTTGGAGATAAAACCAGTAGAGGTGCCAGAGGAAGAGCGGCAGAAGGAAAACAACCGAGAACCCGACCAAAGGTGATCACCAAGGCCAAAAGGTGGGATGGAAAACAACAGCCCCCACACACACCGAATCGCCCATAATCAGCACCCACCCCCATGGAACCAGCTCTCACCGAACCAGCACCCACTCCCATGGAATCAAACTCTCCAGCGAACTTGCCACACCCCCTGACACCCATCAAACTCGGCCCACACTGGCATGTGCAACTGAATATAAGCTGACCAAAGAACCTTAAACTTTGCCTTTTCTGAATGGAGACTTTCTGCTCTTGAGCATGGTCGCACGAAAGGCCCAGCGCTGTATTGTACTTTCCTGAAAACAGAGCTTTCTTAACAAGAATTGTGATTGAACTCGACCAACCTGTGTAAGTCTAAATTTTGTTTCGGTGTCTTAGCCTTTTCCTAAAAGAGAAGAAATAAAACGAGCACGCGGTGAGTAAATTGGATAACAGGTGATTGGCTATGGCTTTTGCCGTGACGCGCAGATAGTGCGCTTCCCAAATTATGGACCAAAATCCAACAGTAGGTAGTAAAGCATGGATATTAAAAAAAAAGCTTTTTGAAAACAAATCCATTTATTAACAGCATTAAAAAAATATTTCACCAAAAAACTACTATCAGTGATTAACCCTCGCCTCCTCTGACCGCACGTCCCTGGTTATTCCTGTCCTTTATTATTTTGTGAAGGCAAAGGCCTTCACACACGTTGTTCCTGTCCTTTATTATTATTGTGTGAAGGTGAAGGCCTTCACACATATGTTAATCCTGTCCTTTAATATTATTATTGTGTGAAGGCGAAGTCACACTATTGTTATTCCAAATTTTATTGTGTGAGGGCGAAGGCCTTCACAATATTGTTATTCCTCTCCTTTATTGTGTGAAGGCGAAGGCCTTCACACATATGATATTCCTGTCTTTTATTATTATTTTCCGTTTTCACAAAATTCACAAACTTCTCCCCATTCATTCTTAATGGCACATTGAACATTTCACATTTACGTCGTTCCAGTTTGAAATTCACATCATTCAGCACATTCAAATCACATTGGGGACATTCCCAAATTTGCCAAATTCAAAAATTTCACGTTCTCACGTTTAAAATGTGTGCAAAATTTCACAAAATTCCTTTTTCACTTCTCATTTCAAAATTTTTTTAACCGATTAACCCATTTCAACTCCTTTCCATCCTTCCAGTTTGAAATTCACGTCATTCAGCACATTCAAATCACATTGGGGACATTCCCAAAATTGCCAAATTAAAGGATTTCCTGTTTTCACGTTTAAAATTTTGCACAAAATTTCGCGAAATTTCACAGAATTTCGTTTTTCACTTCTAATTTCTACATTTTTCAACCGATTCAACTCGTTCCAACTTTTAACTGTTCATCTTTTGCCTACCTATTCCACACCTTCCCACGTGCCAAAAATTCCGCATTTTCAATTTTGAAATTCACACCAAATTTTCCCAAATTTAGTTTCTCCTTCCTAATTTCTACATTTTTCAACAGATTCAACCCATTCAAACTTTATTCACTCTGTTCACCTTATGCTTACCATTGTCACCCCCTACACCCCCACTTCCACTATGCGTACATAATTCACCCCTTCACTCCCACTTCCAGTATGGCGGCCATCATGGATTGACCCTGAAGTGCCCCCGAATGTACTCGGAATGAACCGGAAGTGCCCCAAATCAAACCGGAAGTGACCCCAGGTAAACCGGAAGTGACATTTTAAACCGGAAGTGACCCCATATAAAACTGGAAGTGACCTCAGCTGAACCGGAAGTGACCCCAAATAAACCGGAAGTGACCTCAGCTAGACCAGAAGTGCCTCTAACCAACCCGGAAGTGACCCAAATAGACCGGAAGTGACCCAAATCAAACCGGAAGTGACCATATTTCAACATTAAGTGCCCTAAATACCTACATTTGCGCTAACTTTTGCAAATTTTGCCCGATTAAACCCGTTTCAACATTTTAACCCCAAAAGTGAACCTCCTGAAGCCGTTTTTTTTCCTTTTATTCCAAATTTCAAAAAATTTTGGCGCAATTTTTTCTTCTCTTAATTCCCATTCATTCTCTATTAGGATTCAAGATTTGCTCTAACTTCTACATTTTTTAACCGATTCAACTCGTTCCAACTTTACACTGTTCATCTTTTGCCTTCCTATTCCACAACTTCCCACTTACCAAATATTCCAAATTTGAAATTGAACCAAATTCTCCAAATATTCATTTTTGTACTCTAATTTCTACATTTTTCAACTTATTCAACCCATTCCACCTTTCAACTGTTCATCATTTTCCTACCTATTCCACAACTTCCCACTTACCCAAAATTCCAAATTTTCAATTTTGAAATTCACACCCAATTTTCCCAAATTTCCTTTTTCCCTTGTAATTTCTACATTTTTCAACCGATTCAACTCTTTTCAACATCATTCTGCAGCATTCCCCAAGTATTTATTCAACCTCTTCACCTTCACACGCAATTTCTTCAGGAATTGCAAATTCTAGTTAGTGTGAAGGTGAAGACCTTCACACTATTGTTATTGCTGTCCTTTATTAGTGTGAAGGTGAAGACCTTCACACTATTGTTATTGCTGTCCTTTATTATTATTATTAGTGTGAAGGTGAAGACCTTCACACTATTGTTATTGCTGTCCTTTATTATTATTAGTGTGAAGGTGAAGACCTTCACACTATTGTTATTGCTGTCCTTTATTGTGTGAAGGCGATGGCCTTCACACATGTTATTCTACACCATTCTCTATTATTAGTGTGAAGGTGAAGACCTTCACACTATTGTTATTGCTGTCCTTTATTATTATTATTATTAGTGTGAAGGTTAAGACCTTCACACTATTGTTATTGCTGTCCTTTATTAGTGTGAAGGTGAAGACCTTCACACTATTGTTATTGCTGTCCTTTATTATTGTGTGAAGGCGAAGGCCTTCACACATTGTTATTCTACTTTATTATTATTATTATTGTGTGAAGGCGAAGGCTGTTATTCTACTTTATTATTATTATTGTGTGAAGGCGAAGGCCTTCACACATTGTTATTCTACTTTATTATTATTATTATTATTATTATTGTGTGAAGGCGAAGCCTTCACACATTGTTATTCTACTTTATTATTATTATTATTCAACTTATTCCTCCCACTTTTTTGGCACCTAACTAGTCCTACATGCTTCGACCGATTCACCCCGTTCAAACTTTCACACATTCCAAAAATTCATGGCATGCTTGCTACCATTTTTTTTGTTGATAACATTTACCGTTTTTGTGTAATTAGCAAATTTGTGACTTTTAAATCCCCATTCATTCTTAATGGCGATTTCAACACGAGCCACTTTCCCGCGTGGGTTCGAATTTTACAGTGTGCGGAATTTATTTTCGAAAAAAGTAGAATAACAATAGTGTGAAGGTCTTCGCCTTCACGCGCAATTTCTCCAGGAATTGCAGATTGCTAGTTATTATTATTATTCAACTTATTCCTCTCACTTTTTTGGCACCTAACTAGTCCTACATGCTTCAACTGATTCACCCCATTCTAACTTTCACACATTCCAAAAATTCATGGCATGCTTGCTACCATTTTTTTTGTTGATAACATTTACCGTTTTTGTGTAATTAGCAAATTTGTGACTTTTAAATCCCCATTCATTCTTAATGGAGATTTCAACACGAGCCACTTTCCCGCGTGGGTTCGAATTTTACAGTGGGCGGAATTTATTTAAAAAAAAAAGTAGAATAACAATAGTGTGAAGGTCTTCGCCTTCACGCGCAATTTCTCCAGGAATTGCAGATTGCTAGTTATTATTATTATTATTCAACTTATTCCTCCCACTTTTTTGACACCTAACTAGTCCTACATGCTTCAACCGATTCACCCCGTTCAAACTTTCACACATTCCAAAAATTCATGGCATGCTTGCTACCATCTTTTTTGTTGATAACATTTACCGTTTTTGTGTAATTAGCAAATTTGTGACTTTTAAATCCCCATTCATTCTTAATGGCGATTTCAACACGAGCCATTTTCCCGCGTGGGTTCGAATTTTACACGTGTCACATCTGGCGTCTCACCATTACACAAACTCACACGACACTGGCTGCAATTTTTTTCGTAATAAACATTTATGGTCTTTGCATAATTAGTACATTTGTGCTATAAATTACGCATTCATTCTTAATGGCGCATTCAACATGAACATTCATGACGTTAAGCAAATTACACCACTTCAAAAAAGCTAACCAAATAGCTCAGTTAGTAAAGAGGGCCCTTCAGGTCTCTGGCCACTTCCCCGCGTGAGTTCGATTCCAACTGCGGGTATTGCTTTTTTTCCTTTTTATTCACTGCTTAATATTTTTAACGCTTATGATTTGTAACTTGTCATTTTACCATTTATTTTAATAACAATTTATTTTCCTTTTTATTCTTCCCGCTTATCATTTTTAATGCTTATCATTTGTAACTCTCGTCATTTTCCCATTTATTGTATAATAATTTGATTTCCTTTATATTCTTCCCGCTTATCATTTTTATCGTTTATCATTTGTAACTTTTGTCATTTTCCCATTTATTTTATAATAATTTAATTTCCTTTTTATTCTTCCCGCTTATCATTATTCACGCTTTTCATTTGTAACTCTCGTCATTTTCCCATTGATTTTATTCATAATTTATCATTTATTTCCCTTTTTATTTTTCCCACTCATCATTTTTCCTATTTATTTTATTTATCATCATTTATCATTATTTATTTCCCTTTTTATTTTTCCCATTAATTTCATTCATCATCATTTCTCATCATTTATTTCCCTTTTTATTTTTCCTGCTTATCATTTTAACACATCATTTTACCCATTTACTTTATTCATCATCATTTATATTCATTAATTGCCCTTTTTCATTTTTCCTGTCTTTCATTTCGAAAAAAGTAGAATAACAATAGTGCGAAGGTCTTCGCCTTCACACGCAATTTCTCCAGGAATTGCAATTCTAGTTATTGTGTGAAGGCGAAGGCCTTCACACATTGTTATTCTACTTTATTATTATTATTATTATTATTATTATTATTATTGTGTGAAGGCGAAGGCTTTATTATTATTATTATTGTGTGAAGGCGAAGGCCTTCACACATTGTTATTCTACTTTATTATTATTATTATTATTATTATTGTGTGAAGGCGAAGGCCTTCACACATTGTTATTCTACTTTATTATTATTATTATTATTATTATTATTATTATTATTATTCAACTTATTCCTCCCACTTTTTTGACACCTAACTAGTCCTACATGCTTCAACCGATTCACCCCGTTCAAACTTTCACACATTCCAAAAATTCATGGCATGCTTGCTACCATCTTTTTTGTTGATAACATTTACCGTTTTTGTGTAATTAGCAAATTTGTGACTTTTAAATCCCCATTCATTCTTAATGGCGATTTCAACACGAGCCATTTTCCCGCGTGGGTTCGAATTTTACACGTGTCACATCTGGCGTCTCACCATTACACAAACTCACACGACACTGGCTGCAATTTTTTTCGTAATAAACATTTATGGTCTTTGCATAATTAGTACATTTGTGCTATAAATTACGCATTCATTCTTAATGGCGCATTCAACATGAACATTCATGACGTTAAGCAAATTACACCACTTCAAAAAAGCTAACCAAATAGCTCAGTTAGTAAAGAGGGCCCTTCAGGTCTCTGGCCACTTCCCCGCGTGAGTTCGATTCCAACTGCGGGTATTGCTTTTTTTCCTTTTTATTCACTGCTTAATATTTTTAACGCTTATGATTTGTAACTTGTCATTTTACCATTTATTTTAATAACAATTTATTTTCCTTTTTATTCTTCCCGCTTATCATTTTTAATGCTTATCATTTGTAACTCTCGTCATTTTCCCATTTATTGTATAATAATTTGATTTCCTTTATATTCTTCCCGCTTATCATTTTTATCGTTTATCATTTGTAACTTTTGTCATTTTCCCATTTATTTTATAATAATTTAATTTCCTTTTTATTCTTCCCGCTTATCATTATTCACGCTTTTCATTTGTAACTCTCGTCATTTTCCCATTGATTTTATTCATAATTTATCATTTATTTCCCTTTTTATTTTTCCCACTCATCATTTTTCCTATTTATTTTATTTATCATCATTTATCATTATTTATTTCCCTTTTTATTTTTCCCATTAATTTCATTCATCATCATTTCTCATCATTTATTTCCCTTTTTATTTTTCCTGCTTATCATTTTAACACATCATTTTACCCATTTACTTTATTCATCATCATTTATATTCATTAATTGCCCTTTTTCATTTTTCCTGTCTTTCATTTCGAAAAAAGTAGAATAACAATAGTGCGAAGGTCTTCGCCTTCACACGCAATTTCTCCAGGAATTGCAATTCTAGTTGTGTGAAGGCGAAGGCCTTCACACATTGTTATTCTACTTTATTATTATTATTATTATTATTGTGTGAAGGCGAAGGCCTTCACACATTGTTATTCTACTTTATTATTATTATTATTATTATTATTATTATTATTATTAAACAACTTATTCCGCCCGCTTTTTTGGCACCTAACTAGTCCTACATGCTTCAACCGATTCACCCCGTTCAAACTTTCACACATTCCAAAAATTCATGGCATGCTTGCTACCATTTTTTTTGTTGATAACATTTACCGTTTTTGTGTAATTAGCAAATTTGTGACTTTTAAATCCCCATTCATTCTTAATGGCGATTTCAACACGAGCCACTTTCCCGCGTGGGTTCGAATTTTACATGTGTCACATCTGGCGTCTCACCATTACACAAACTCACACGACACTGGCTGCAGTTTTTTCGTCATAAACATTTATCGTTTTTGCATAATTAGTACATTTGTGGTGTAAAGTTACGCATTCATTCTTATTGGCGCATTCAACATGAACCTTCATCACATTAATCAAATTACACCACTTCAAAAAAGCAAATCAATTAGCTCACTTGGTAACGCGGGCGTTTATTAACTCGAGCCGCATCACCGCGTGAGTTCGATTCCAACTGCGGGTACTACTTTTTTTCCTTTTTATTCACTGCTTAATATTTTTCACGCTTATGATTTGTAACTTGTCATTTTACCATTTATTTTAATAATAATTTATTTTCCTTTTTATTCTTATCACTTATCATTTTTAATGCTTATCATTTGTAACTCGCGTCATTTTCCCATTTATTGTATAATAATTTGATTTCCTTTATATTCTTCCCGCTTATCATTTTTATCGTTTATCATTTGTAACTTTTGTCATTTTCCCATTTATTTTATAATAATTTAAGTTCCTTTAAATTCTTCCCGCTTATCATTATTCACGCTTTTCATTTGTAACTCTCGTCATTTTCCCATTTATTTTTTTCATAATTTATCATTTATTTCCCTTTTTAGTTTTCCCACTCATCATTTTTCCTATTTATTTTATTTATCATCATTTATCATTATTTATTTCCCTTTTTATTTTTACCACTTATTTTTCCCATTTATTTCATTCATCATCATTTATTTCCCTTTTTATTTTTCCTGCTTATCATTTTAACACATCATTTTATCCATTTACTTTATTCATCATCATTCATATTCATTAATTGCCCTTTTTCATTTTTCCTGTCTTTCATTTCTAAAAAAGTAGAATAACAATAGTGCGAAGGTCTTCGCCTTCACACGCAATTTCTCCAGGAATTGCAATTCTAGTTATTATTATTATTATTATTCAACTTATTCCTCCCACTTTTTTGACACCTAACTAGTCCTACATGCTTCAACCGATTCACCCCATTCAAACTTTCACACATTCTAAAAATTCATGGCATGCTTGCTACCATTTTATTTGTTCATAACATTTACAGTTTTTGTGTAATTAGCAAATTTGTGACTTTTAAATCCCCATTTATTCTTAATGGCGATTTCAACACGAGCCACTTTCCCGCGTGGGTTCGAATTCTACATGTGTCACATCTGGCGTCTCACCATTACACAAACTCACACGACACTGGCTGCAATTTTTTCGTCATAAACATTTATCGTTTTTGCAGAATTAGTACATTTGTGGTGTAAAATTACGTATTCATTCTTAATGGCGCATTCAACATGAACATTCTTGACATTAAGGACATTACACCACTTCAAAAAAGCAAACGAAATAGCTCACTTGGTAACGCGGGCACTTATTAACTCGAGCCGCTTCGCTGTGTGAGTTCGATTCCAACTGCGGGCACTGCTTTTTTTTGCTTTTTATTCACTGCTTAATATTTTTAACACTTATGATTTGTAACTTGTCATTTTACCATTTATTTTAATAATAATTTATTTTCCTTTTTATTCTTCCCGCTTATCATTTTTAATGCTTATCATTTGTAACTCTCAGCATTTTCCCATTTATTGAATAATAATTTGATTTCCTTTATATTCTTCCCGCTTATCATTTATATCGTTTATCATTTGTAACTTTTGTCATTTTCCCATTTATTTTATAATAATTTAATTTCCTTTAATTCTTCCCGCTTATCATTATTCACGCTTTTCATTTGTAACTCTCGTCATTTTCCCATTTATTTTATTCATAATTTATCATTTATTTCCCTTTATATTTTCCCACTCATCATTTTTCCTATTTATTTTATTTATCATCCTTTATCATTATTTATTTCCCTTTTTAATTATACCACTTATTTTTCCCATTTATTTCACTCATCATCATTTCTCATCATTTATTTCCCTTTTTATTTTTCCTGCTTATCATTTTAACACATCATTTTACCCATTTACTTTATTCATCATCATTTATATTCATTAATTGCCCTTTTTCATTTTTCCTGTCTTTCATTTCGAAAAAAGTAGAATAACAATAGTGCGAAGGTCTTCGCCTTCACACGCAATTTCTCCAGGAATTGCAATTCTAGTTATTATTATTATTCAACTTATTCCTCCCACTTTTTTGACACCTAACTAGTCCTACATGCTTCAACCGATTCACGCCATTCAAACTTTCACACATTCTAAAAATTCATGGCATGCTTGCTACCATTTTATTTGTTCATAACATTTACAGTTTTTGTGTAATTAGCAAATTTGTGACTTTTAAATCCCCATTTATTCTTAACGGCGATTTCAACACGAGCCATTTCCCTGCGTGGGTTCGAATTTTACACATGACACATTGGGCGTCTCACCAGTTCACAAACTCACACGACACTGGCTGCAATTTTTTTCGTAATAAACATTTATGGTCTTTGCATAATTAGTACATTTGTGCTATAAATTACGCATTCATTCTTAATGGCGCATTCAACATGAACATTCATGACATTAAGCAAATTACACCACTTCAGAAAAGCAAATAAATTAGCTCAGGTGGTAACACGGGCGCTTGTTAACTCGAGCCGCTTCCCCGCGTGAGTTCGATTCCAACTGTGGGTACTGCTTTTTTTTCCTTTTTATTCACTGCTTAATATTTTTAACGCTTATGATTTGTAACTTGTCATTTTACCATTTATTTTAATATTTTATTTTCCTTTTTATTCTTCCCGCTTATCATTTTTAATGCTTATCATTTGTAACTCTCGTCATTTTCCCATTTATTGAATAATAATTTGATTTTCTTTATATTCTTCCCGCTTATCATTTATATCGTTTATCATTTGTAACTTTTGTCATTTTCCCATTTATTTTATAATAATTTAATTTCCTTTTTATTCTTCCCGCTTATCATTATTCACGCTTTTCATTTGTAACTCTCGTCATTTTCCCATTTATTTTATTCATAATTTATCATTTATTTCCCTTTTTATTTTTCCCACTCATCATTTTTCCTATTTATTTTATTTATCATCATTTATCATTATTTATTTCCCTTTTTATTTTTACCACTTATTTTTCCCATTTATTTCATTCATCATCATTTCTCATCATTTATTTCCCTTTTTATTTTTCCTGCTTATCATTTTAACACATTATTTTGCCCATTTACTTTATTCATCATCATTTTTCCTGTCTTTCATTTCGAAACAAGTAGAATAACAATAGTGCGAAGGTCTTCGCCTTCACACGCAATTTCTCCAGGAATTGCAATTCTAGTTGTGTGAAGGCGAAGGCCTTCACACATTGTTATTCTACTTTATTATTATTATTATTATTATTATTATTATTATTATTAAACAACTTATTCCGCCCGCTTTTTTGGCACCTAACTAGTCCTACATGCTTCAACCGATTCACCCCGTTCAAACTTTCACACATTCCAAAAATTCATGGCATGCTTGCTACCATTTTATTTGTTCATAACATTTACAGTTTTTGTGTAATTAGCAAATTTGTGACTTTTAAATCCCCATTCATTCTTAATGGCGATTTCAACACGAGCCATTTTCCTGCGTGGGTTCGAATTTTACACGTGTCAGATCTGGCGTCTCACCATTACACAAACTCACACGACACTGGCTGCAGTTTTTTTCGTCATAAACATTTATCGTTTTTGCATAATTAGTACATTTGTGGTGTAAAATTACGCATTCATTCTTAATGGCGCATTCAACATGAACATTCATGACGTTAAGCAAATTACACCACTTCAAAATAGCAAACCAATTAGCTCACTTGGTAATGCGGGCGCTTAATAACTCGAGCCGCTTCCCCGTGTGAGTTCGATTCCAACTGCGGGTATTGCTTTTTTTCCTTTTTATTCACTGCTTAATATTTTTAACGCTTATGATTTGTAACTTGTCATTTTACCATTAATTTTAATAATAATTTATTTTCCTTTTTATTCTTCCCGCTTATCATTTTTAATGCTTATCATTTGTAACTCTCGTCATTTTCCCATTTATTGTATAATAATTTGATTTCCTTTATATTCTTCCCGCTTATCATTTTTATCGTTGATCATTTGTAACTTTTGTCATTTTCCCATTTATTTTATAAAAATTTAATTTCCTTTTTATTCTTCCCGCTTATCATTATTCACGCTTTTCATTTGTAACTCTTGTCATTTTCCCATTTATTTTATTCATAATTTATCATTTATTTCCCTTTTTATTTTTCCCACTCATCATTTTTCCTATTTATTTTATTTATCATCATTTATCATTATTTATTTCCCTTTTTATTTTTACCACTTATTTTTCCCATTTATTTAATTCATCATCATTTATTTCCCTTTTTATTTTTCCTGCTTATCATTTTAACACATCATTTTACCCATTTACTTTATTCATCATCATTTATATTCATTAATTTCCCCTTTTCATTTTTCCTCTCTTTCATTTCGAAAAAAGTAGAATAACAATAGTGCGAAGGTCTTCGCCTTCACACGCAATTTCTCCAGGAATTGCAATTCTAGTTGTGTGAAGGCGAAGGCCTTCACACATTGTTATTCTACTTTATTATTATTATTGTGTGAAGGCAAAGCCTTCACACATTGTTATTCTACTTTATTATTATTATTATTCAACTTATTCCTCCCACTTTTTTGGCACCTAACTAGTCCTACATGCTTCGACCGATTCACCCCGTTCAAACTTTCACATATTCCAAAAATTCATGGCATGCTTGCTACCATTTTTTTTGTTGATAACCTTTACCGTTTTTGTGTAATTAGCAAATTTGTGACTTTTAAATCCCCATTCATTCTTAATGGGGATTTCAACACGAGCCATTTTCCCGCGTGGGTTCGAATTTTACAGTGGGTGGAATTTATTTTCGAAAAAAGTAGAATAACAATAGTGTGAAGGTCTTCGCCTTCACGCGCAATTTCTCCAGGAATTGCAGATTGCTAGTTGTGTGAAGGCGAAGGCCTTCACACATTGTTATTCTACTTTATTATTATTATTATTATTATTATTATTATTAAACAACTTATTCCGCCCGCTTTTTTGACACCTAACTAGTCCTACATGCTTCAACCGATTCACCCCATTCAAACTTTCACACATTCCAAAAATTCATGGCATGCTTGCTACCATTTTTTTTTTTCATAACATTAACCGTTTTTGTGTAATTAGCAAATTTGTGACTTTTAAATCCCCATTCATTCTTAATGGCGATTTCAACACGAGCCACTTTCCCGCGTGGGTTCGAATTTTACACGTGTCACATCTGGCGTCTCACCATTACACAAACTCACACGACACTGGCTGCAGTTTTTTTCGTCATAAACATTTGTTGTTTTTGCATAATTAGTACATTTATGGTGTAAAATTACGCATTCATTCTTAATGGCGCATTCAACATGAACATTCATGACATTAAGCAAATTACACCACTTCAAAAAAGCAAACCAATTAGCTCACTTGGTAATGCGGCCGCTTATTAACTCGAGCCACTTCCCCGCGTGAGTTCGATTCCAACTGCGGGTACTGTTTTTTTTCCTTTTTATTCACTGCTTAATATTTTTCACGCTTATGATTTGTAACTTGTCTTTTTACCATTTATTTTAATAATTATTTATTTTCCTTTTTATTCTTCCCGCTTATCATTTGTAACTCTCGTCATTTTCCCATTCATTGTATAATAATTTGATTTCCTTTATATTCTTCCCGCTTATCATTTTTATCGTTTATCATTTGTAACTTTTGTCATTTTCCCATTTATTTTATAATTTAATTTCCTTTTTATTCTTCCCGCTTATCATTATTCCCGCTTTTCATTTGTAACTCTCGTTGTGTGAAGGCGAAGGCCTTCACACATTGTTATTCTACTTTATTATTATTATTATTATTATTATTATTATTAAACAACTTATTCCGCCCGCTTTTTTGACACCTAACTAGTCCTACATGCTTCAACCGATTCACCCCATTCAAACTTTCACACATTCCAAAAATTCATGGCATGCTTGCTACCATTTTTTTTTTTCATAACATTAACCGTTTTTGTGTAATTAGCAAATTTGTGACTTTTAAATCCCCATTCATTCTTAATGGCGATTTCAACACGAGCCACTTTCCCGCGTGGGTTCGAATTTTACACGTGTCACATCTGGCGTCTCACCATTACACAAACTCACACGACACTGGCTGCAGTTTTTTTCGTCATAAACATTTGTTGTTTTTGCATAATTAGTACATTTATGGTGTAAAATTACGCATTCATTCTTAATGGCGCATTCAACATGAACATTCATGACATTAAGCAAATTACACCACTTCAAAAAAGCAAACCAATTAGCTCACTTGGTAATGCGGCCGCTTATTAACTCGAGCCACTTCCCCGCGTGAGTTCGATTCCAACTGCGGGTACTGTTTTTTTTCCTTTTTATTCACTGCTTAATATTTTTCACGCTTATGATTTGTAACTTGTCTTTTTACCATTTATTTTAATAATTATTTATTTTCCTTTTTATTCTTCCCGCTTATCATTTGTAACTCTCGTCATTTTCCCATTCATTGTATAATAATTTGATTTCCTTTATATTCTTCCCGCTTATCATTTTTATCGTTTATCATTTGTAACTTTTGTCATTTTCCCATTTATTTTATAATTTAATTTCCTTTTTATTCTTCCCGCTTATCATTATTCCCGCTTTTCATTTGTAACTCTCGTTATTATTATTATTAAACAACTTATTCCGCCCGCTTTTTTGACACCTAACTAGTCCTACATGCTTCAACCGATTCACCCCGTTCAAACTTTCACACATTCCAAAAATTCATGGCATGCTTGCTACCATTTTTTTTGTTGATAACATTTACCGTTTTTGTGTAATTAGCAAATTTGTGACTTTTAAATCCCCATTCATTCTTAATGGCGATTTCAACACGAGCCATTTTCCTGCGTGGGTTCGAATTTTACACGTGTCACATCTGGCGTCTCACCATTACACAAACTCACACGACACTGGCTGCAGTTTTTTTCGTCATAAACATCTATCGTTTTGGCATAATTAGTACATTTGTGGTATAAAATTACGCATTCATTCTTAATGGCGCATTCAACATGAACATTCATGACATTAAGCAAATTACACCACTTCAAAAAGCAAACCAATTAGCTCACTTGGTAACGCAGGTGCTTATTAACTCGAACCGCTTCCCCGTGTGAGTTCGATTCCAACTGTGGGTACTGCTTTTTTTTCCTTTTTATTCACTGCTTAATATTTTTAACGCTTATGATTTGTAACTTGTCATTTTACCATTTATTTAAATAGTAATTTATTTTCCTTTTTATTCTTCCCGCTTATCATTTTTAATGCTTATCATTTGTAACTCTCGTCATTTTCCCATTTATTTTATAATAATTTAATTTCCTTTTTATTCTTCCCGCTTATCATTATTCACGCTTTTCATTTGTAACTCTCGTCATTTTCCCATTTATTTTATTCATAATTTATCATTTATTTCCCTTTTTATTTTTCCCACTCATCATTTTTCCTATTTATTTTATTTATCATCATTTATCATTATTTACTTCCCTTTTCATTTTTACCACTTATTTTTCCCATTTATTTCATTCATCATCATTTGTCATCATTTATTTCCCTTTTTATTTTTCCTGCTTATCATTTTAACACATCATTTTACCCATTTACTTTATTCATCATCATTTATATTCATTAATTGCCCTTTTTCATTTTTCCTGTCTTTCATTTCGAAAAAAGTAGAATAACAATAGTGCGAAGGTCTTCGCCTTCACACGCAATTTCTCCAGGAATTGCAATTCTAGTTATTATTATTATTAAACAACTTATTCCGCCCGCTTTTTTGGCACCTAACTAGTCCTACATGCTTCAACCGATTCACCCCGTTCAAACTTTCACACATTCCAAAAATTCATGGCATGCTTGCTACCATTTTTTTTGTTGATAACATTTACCGTTTTTGTGTAATTAGCAAATTTGTGACTTTTAAATCCCCATTCATTCTTAATGGCGATTTCAACACGAGCCACTTTCCCGCGTGGGTTCGAATTTTACACGTGTCACATCTGGCGTCTCACCATTACACAAACTCACACGACACTGGCTGCAGTTTTTTCGCCATAAACATTTATCGTTTTTGCATAATTATACATTTGTGGTGTAAAATTACGCATTCATTCTTAATGGCGCATTCAACATGAACATTCATGACATTAAGCATATTACACCCCTTCATAAAAGCAAACCAATTAGCTCACTTGGTAACGCAGGCGCTTATTAACTCGAGCCGCTTCCCCGTTTGAGTTCGATTCCGACTGCGGGTACTGCTTTTTTTGCTTTTTATTCACTGCTTAATATTTTTAACGCTTATGATTTGTAACTTGTCATTTTACCATTTATTTTAAAAATAATTTATTTTCCCTTTTATTCTTCCCGCTTATCATTTTTAATGCTTATCAATTTTAACTCTCGTCATTTTCCCATTTATTGTATAATAATTTGATTTCCTTTATAATCTTCCCGCTTATCATTTTTATCGTTTATCATTTGTAACTGTTGTCATTTTCCCATTTATTTTATAATAATTTAATTTCCTTTTTATTCTTCCCGCTTATCATTATTCACGCTTTTCATTTGTAACTCTCGTCATTTTCCCATTTATTTTATTCATAATTTATCATTTATTTCCCTTTTTATTTTTCCCACTCATCATTTTTCCTATTTATTTTATTTATCATCATTTATCATTATTTATTTCCCTTTTTATTTTTACCACTTATTTTTCCCATTTATTTCATTCATCATCATTTATCATCATTTATTTCCCTTTTTATTTTTCCTGCTATCATTTCAACACATCATTTTACCCATTTACTTTATTCATCATCATTTATATTCATTAATTGCCCTTTTTCATTTTTCCTGTCTTTCATTTCGAAAAAAGTAGAATGACAATAGTGCGAAGGTCTTCGCCTTCACACGCAATTTCTCCAGGAATTGCAATTCTAGTTGTGTGAAGGCGAAGGCCTTCACACATTGTTATTCTACTTTATTATTATTATTATTATTATTATTATTATTAAACAACTTATTCCGCCCGCTTTTTTGACACCTAACTAGTCCTACATGCTTCAACCGATTCACCCCATTCAAACTTTCACACATTCCAAAAATTCATGGCATGCTTGCTACCATTTTTTTTTTTCATAACATTAACCGTTTTTGTGTAATTAGCAAATTTGTGACTTTTAAATCCCCATTCATTCTTAATGGCGATTTCAACACGAGCCACTTTCCCGCGTGGGTTCGAATTTTACACGTGTCACATCTGGCGTCTCACCATTACACAAACTCACACGACACTGGCTGCAGTTTTTTTCGTCATAAACATTTGTTGTTTTTGCATAATTAGTACATTTATGGTGTAAAATTACGCATTCATTCTTAATGGCGCATTCAACATGAACATTCATGACATTAAGCAAATTACACCACTTCAAAAAAGCAAACCAATTAGCTCACTTGGTAATGCGGCCGCTTATTAACTCGAGCCACTTCCCCGCGTGAGTTCGATTCCAACTGCGGGTACTGTTTTTTTTCCTTTTTATTCACTGCTTAATATTTTTCACGCTTATGATTTGTAACTTGTCTTTTTACCATTTATTTTAATAATTATTTATTTTCCTTTTTATTCTTCCCGCTTATCATTTGTAACTCTCGTCATTTTCCCATTCATTGTATAATAATTTGATTTCCTTTATATTCTTCCCGCTTATCATTTTTATCGTTTATCATTTGTAACTTTTGTCATTTTCCCATTTATTTTATAATTTAATTTCCTTTTTATTCTTCCCGCTTATCATTATTCCCGCTTTTCATTTGTAACTCTCGTTATTATTATTGTGTGAAGGCGAAGCCTTCACACATTGTTATTCTACTTTATTATTATTATTATTCAACTTATTCCTCCCACTTTTTTGGCACCTAACTAGTCCTACATGCTTCGACCGATTCACCCCGTTCAAACTTTCACACATTCCAAAAATTCATGGCATGCTTGCTACCATTTTTTTTGTTGATAACATTTACCGTTTTTGTGTAATTAGCAAATTTGTGACTTTTAAATCCCCATTCATTCTTAATGGCGATTTCAACACGAGCCACTTTCCCGCGTGGGTTCGAATTTTACAGTGGGCGGAATTTATTTTCGAAAAAAGTAGAATAACAATAGTGTGAAGGTCTTCGCCTTCACGCGCAATTTCTCCAGGAATTGCAGATTGCTAGTTATTATTATTATTAAACAACTTATTCCGCCCGCTTTTTTGACACCTAACTAGTCCTACATGCTTCAACCGATTCACCCCGTTCAAACTTTCACACATTCCAAAAATTCATGGCATGCTTGCTACCATTTTTTTTGTTGATAACATTTACCGTTTTTGTGTAATTAGCAAATTTGTGACTTTTAAATCCCCATTCATTCTTAATGGCGATTTCAACACGAGCCACTTTCCCGCGTGGGTTCGAATTTTACACGTGCCACATCTGGCGTCTCACCATTACACAAACTCACACGACACTGGCTGCAGTTTTTTCGCCATAAACATTTATCGTTTTTGCATAATTAGTACATTCGTGGTATAAAATTACGCATTCATTCTTAATGGCGCATTCAACATGAACATTGATGACATTAAGCAAATTCCACCACTTCAAAAAAGCAAACCAAATAGCTCAGTTAGTAAAGCGGGCCCTTCAGGTCTCTGGCCACTTCCCCGCGTGAGTTCGATTCCAACTGTGGGTACTGCTTTTTTTCCTTTTTATTCACTGCTTAATATTTTTAACGCTTACGATTTGTAACTTGTCATTTTACCATTTATTTTAATAATAATTTATTTTCCTTTTTATTCTTCCCGCTTATCATTTTTAATGCTTATCATTTGTAACTCTCAGCATTTTCCCATTTATTGAATAATAATTTGATTTCCTTTATATTCTTCCCGCTTATCATTTATATCGTTTATCATTTGTAACTTTTGTCATTTTCCCATTTATTTTATAATAATTTTATTTCCTTTAATTCTTCCCGCTTATCATTATTCACGCTTTTCATTTGTAACTCTCGTCATTTTCCCATTTATTTTATTCATAATTTATCATTTATTTCCCTTTTTATTTTTCCCACTCATCATTTTTCCTATTTATTTTATTTCTCATCATTTATCATTATTTATTTCCCTTTTTATTTTTACCACTTATTTTTCCCATTTATTTCATTCATCATCATTTCTCATCATTTATTTCCCTTTTTATTTTTCCTGCTTATCATTTTAACACATCATTTTACCCATTTACTTTATTCATCATCATTTATATTCATTAATTGCCCTTTTTCATTTTTCCTGTCTTTCATTTCGAAAAAAGTAGAATAACAATAGTGCGAAGGTCTTCGCCTTCACACGCAATTTCTCCAGGAATTGCAATTCTAGTTGTGTGAAGGCGAAGGCCTTCACACATTGTTATTCTACTTTATTATTATTATTATTATTATTATTATTATTATTATTCAACTTATTCCTCCCACTTTTTTGACACCTAACTAGTCCTACATGCTTCAACCGATTCACCCCATTCAAACTTTCACACATTCTAAAAATTCATGGCATGCTTGCTACCATTTTATTTGTTCATAACATTTACAGTTTTTGTGTAATTAGCAAATTTGTGACTTTTAAATCCCCATTTATTCTTAATGGCGATTTCAACACGAGCCATTTCCCTGCGTGGGTTCGAATTTTACACATGACACATTGGGCGTCTCACCATTACACAAACTCACACGACACTGGCTGATATTTTTTTCGTAATAAACATTTATGGTCTTTGCATAATTAGTACATTTGTGCTATAAATTACGCATTCATTCTTAATGGCGCATTCAACATGAACATTCATGACATCAAGCAAATTACACCACTTCAAAAAAGCAAATCAATTAGCTCAGGTGGTAACACAGGTGCTTATTAACTCGAGCTGCTTCCCCGCGTGAGTTCGATTCCAACTGTGGGTACTGCTTTTTTTCCTTTTTATTCACTGCTTAATATTTTTAACGCTTATGATTTGTAACTTGTTATTTTACCATTTATTTTAATAATAATTTATTTTCCTTTTTATTCTTCCCGTTTATCATTTTTAATGCTTATCATTTGTAACTCTCGTCATTTTCCCATTTATTGTATAATAATTTAATTTCCTTTATATTCTGACCGCTTATCATTTTTATCGTTTATCATTTGTAACTTTTGTCATTTTCCCATTTATTTTATAATTTAATTTCCTTTTTATTCTTCCCGCTTATCATTATTCACGCTTTTCATTTGTAACTCTCGTCATTTTCCCATTTATTTTATTCATAATTTATCATTTATTTCCCTTTTTATTTTTCCCACTCATCATTTTTCCTATTTATTTTATTTATCATCATTTATCATTATTTATTTCCCTTTTTATTTTTACCACTTATTTTTCCCATTTATTTCATTCATCATCATTTATCATCATTTATTTCCCTTTTTATTTTTCCTGCTTATCATTTTAACACATCATTTTACCCATTTACTTTATTCATCATCATTTATATTCATTAATCGCCCTTTTTCATTTTTCCTGTCTTTCATTTCGAAAAAAGTAGAATAACAATAGTGCGAAGGTCTTCGCCTTCACACGCAATTTCTCCAGGAATTGCAATTCTAGTTGTGTGAAGGCGAAGGCCTTCACACATTGTTATTCTACTTTATTATTATTATTATTATTATTATTATTATTAAACAACTTATTCCGCCCGCTTTTTTGACACCTAACTAGTCCTACATGCTTCAACCGATTCACCCCATTCAAACTTTCACACATTCCAAAAATTCATGGCATGCTTGCTACCATTTTTTTTTTTCATAACATTAACCGTTTTTGTGTAATTAGCAAATTTGTGACTTTTAAATCCCCATTCATTCTTAATGGCGATTTCAACACGAGCCACTTTCCCGCGTGGGTTCGAATTTTACACGTGTCACATCTGGCGTCTCACCATTACACAAACTCACACGACACTGGCTGCAGTTTTTTTCGTCATAAACATTTGTTGTTTTTGCATAATTAGTACATTTATGGTGTAAAATTACGCATTCATTCTTAATGGCGCATTCAACATGAACATTCATGACATTAAGCAAATTACACCACTCCTAAAAAGCAAACCAATTAGCTCACTTGGTAATGCGGCCGCTTATTAACTCGAGCCACTTCCCCGCGTGAGTTCGATTCCAACTGCGGGTACTGGTTTTTTTCCTTTTTATTCACTGCTTAATATTTTTCACGCTTATGATTTGTAACTTGTCTTTTTACCATTTATTTTAATAATTATTTATTTTCCTTTTTATTCTTCCCGCTTATCATTTGTAACTCTCGTCATTTTCCCATTTATTGTATAATAATTTGATTTCCTTTATATTCTTCCCGCTTATCATTTTTATCGTTTATCATTTGTAACTTTTGTCATTTTCCCATTTATTTTATAATTTAATTTCCTTTTTATTCTTCCCGCTTATCATTATTCCCGCTTTTCATTTGTAACTCTCGTCATTTTCCCATTTATTTTATACATAATTTATCATTTATTTCCCTTTTTATTTTTCCCACTCATCATTTTTCCTATTTATTTTATTTATCATCATTTATCATTATTTATTTCCCTTTTTATTTTTACCACTTATTTTTCCCATTTATTTCATTCATTATCATTTATCATCATTTATTTCCCTTTTTATTTTTCCTGCTTATCATTTTAACACATCATTTTACCCATTTACTTTATTCATCATCATTTATATTCATTAATTGCCCTTTTTCATTTTTCCTATCTTTCATTTCGAAAAAAGTAGAATAACAATAGTGCGAAGGTCTTCGCCTTCACACGCAATTTCTCCAGGAATTGCAATTCTAGTTATTATTATTATTCAACTTATTCCTCCCACTTTTTTGACATCTAACTAGTCCTACATGCTTCAACCGATTCACCCCATTCAAACTTTCACACATTCCAAAAATTCATGGCATGCTTGCTACCATTTTATTTGTTCATAACATTTACCGTTTTTGTGTAATTAGCAAATTTGTGACTTTTAAATCCCCATTCATTCTTATAGGCGATTTCAACACGAGCCACTTTCCCGCGTGGGTTCGAATTTTACACGTGTCACATCTGGCGTCTCACCATTACACAAACTCACACGACACTGGCTGCAGTTATTTTCGTCATAAACATTTATCGTTTTTGCATAATTAGTACATTTGTGGTGTAAAATTACGCATTCATTCTTAATGGCGCATTCAACATGAACATTCATGACATTAAGAAAATTACACCACTTCAAAAAAGCAAACCAATTAGCTCACATGGTAAAGCGGGCGCTTATTAACTCGAGCTGCTTTCTTGCGTGAGTTCGATTCCAACTGCGGGTATTGTTTTTTTTCCTTTTTATTCACTGCTTAATATTTTTAAGTTATGATTTGTAACTTGTCATTTTCCCATTTATTTAATAATAATTTAATTTCCTTTTTATTCTTCCCGCTCATCATTATTCACGCTTTTCATTTGTAACTCTAGTCATTTTCCCATTTATTTAATTCATAATTTATCATTTATTTCCCTTTTTATTTTTCCCACTCATCATTTTTCCTATTTATTTTATTTATCATCATTTATCATTATTTATTTCCCTTTTTATTTTTACCACTTATTTTTCCCATTTATTTCATTCATCATCATTTATTTCCCTTTTTATTTTTCCTGCTTATCATTTTAACACATCATTTTACCCATTTACTTTATTCATCATCATTCATATTCATTAATTTCCCTTTTTCATTTTTCCTGTCTTTCATTTCTAAAAAATTAGAATAACAATAGTGCGAAGGTCTTCGCCTTCACACGCAATTTCTCCAGGAATTGCAATTCTAGTTATTATTATTATTCAACTTATTCCTCCCACTTTTTTGGCACCTAACTAGTCCTACATGCTTCGACCGATTCACCCCGTTCAAACTTTCACACATTCCAAAAATTCATGGCATGCTTGCTACCATTTTTTTTGTTGATAACATTTACCGTTTTTGTGTAATTAGCAAATTTGTGACTTTTAAATCCCCATTCATTCTTAATGGCGATTTCAACACGAGCCACTTTCCCGCGTGGGTTCGAATTCTACAGTGGGCGGAATTTATTTTCGAAAAAAGTAGAATAACAATAGTGTGAAGGTCTTCGCCTTCACGCGCAATTTCTCCAGGAATTGCAGATTGCTAGTTATTATTATTATTATTCAACTTATTCCTCCCACTTTTTTGACATCTAACTAGTCCTACATGCTTCAACCGATTCACCCCATTCAAACTTTCACACATTCCAAAAATTCATGGCATGCTTGCTACCATTTTTTTTTTCCATAACATTAACCGTTTTTGTGTAATTAGCAAATTTGTGACTTTTAAATCCCCATTCATTCTTAATGGCGATTTCAACACGAGCCATTTTCCCGCGTGGGTTCGAATTTTACACGTGTCACATCTGGCGTCTCACCATTACACAAACTCACACGACACTGGCTGCAGTTTTTTTCGTCATAAACATTTATCGTTTGTGCATAATTAGTACATTTGTGGTGTAAAATTACGCATTCATTCTTAATGGCACATTCAACATGAACATTCATGACATTAAGCAAATTACACCACTTCAAAAGAGCAAGCCAATTAGCTCACTTGGTAACGCGGGCGCTTATTAACTCGAGCCGCTTCCCGCGTGAGTTCGATTCCAACTGTGGGTACTGCTTCTTTTTTCGTTTTTATTCACTGCTTAATATTTTTAACGCTTATGATTTGTAACTTGTCATTTTACCATTTATTTTAATAATAATTTATTTTCCTTTTTATTCTTCCCGCTTATCATTTGTAACTCTCGTCATTTTCCCATTTATTGTATAATAATTTAATTTCCTTTATATTCTTCCCGCTTATCATTTTTATCGTTTATCATTTGTAACTTTTGTCATTTTCCCATTTATTTTATAATTTAATTTCCTTTTTATTTTTCCCGCTTATCATTTTTAACACTTATCATTTGTAACTCTCATCATTTTCCCATTTATTTTTTTCATCATTTATTTCCCTTTTTATTTTTCCCACTTATCATTTTTCCTATTTATTTTATTTATCATCATTTATCATTATTTATTTCCCTTTTTATTTTTCCAATTTATATTTCCCATTAATTTCATTCATCATCATTTATCATCATTTATTTCCCTTTTTATTTTTTCTGCTTATCATTATAACACTCATTTTACCCATTTATTTTATTCATCATCATTTCCCTTTTTCATTTTTCCCGTCTTTCATTTCAAAAAAAGTAGAATAACAATAGTGCGAAGGTCTTCGCCTTCACACGCAATTTCTCCAGAAATTGCAATTCTAGTTGTGTGAAGGCGAAGGCCTTCACACATTGTTATTCTACTTTATTGTGTGAAGGCGAAGGCCTTCACACATTGTTATTCTACTTTATTATTATTATTGTGTGAAGGCGAAGGCCTTCACACATTGTTATTCTACTTTATTATTATTATTATTATTATTATTATTATTAAACAACTTATTCCGCCCGCTTTTTTGACACCTAACTAGTCCTACATGCTTCAACCGATTCACCCCATTCAAACTTTCACACATTCCAAAAATTCATGGCATGCTTGCTACCATTTTTTTTTTTCATAACATTAACCGTTTTTGTGTAATTAGCAAATTTGTGACTTTTAAATCCCCATTCATTCTTAATGGCGATTTCAACACGAGCCACTTTCCCGCGTGGGTTCGAATTTTACACGTGTCACATCTGGCGTCTCACCATTACACAAACTCACACGACACTGGCTGCAGTTTTTTTCGTCATAAACATTTGTTGTTTTTGCATAATTAGTACATTTATGGTGTAAAATTACGCATTCATTCTTAATGGCGCATTCAACATGAACATTCATGACATTAAGCAAATTACACCACTCCTAAAAAGCAAACCAATTAGCTCACTTGGTAATGCGGCCGCTTATTAACTCGAGCCACTTCCCCGCGTGAGTTCGATTCCAACTGCGGGTACTGGTTTTTTTCCTTTTTATTCACTGCTTAATATTTTTCACGCTTATGATTTGTAACTTGTCTTTTTACCATTTATTTTAATAATTATTTATTTTCCTTTTTATTCTTCCCGCTTATCATTTGTAACTCTCGTCATTTTCCCATTTATTGTATAATAATTTGATTTCCTTTATATTCTTCCCGCTTATCATTTTTATCGTTTATCATTTGTAACTTTTGTCATTTTCCCATTTATTTTATAATTTAATTTCCTTTTTATTCTTCCCGCTTATCATTATTCCCGCTTTTCATTTGTAACTCTCGTCATTTTCCCATTTATTTTATACATAATTTATCATTTATTTCCCTTTTTATTTTTCCCACTCATCATTTTTCCTATTTATTTTATTTATCATCATTTATCATTATTTATTTCCCTTTTTATTTTTACCACTTATTTTTCCCATTTATTTCATTCATTATCATTTATCATCATTTATTTCCCTTTTTATTTTTCCTGCTTATCATTTTAACACATCATTTTACCCATTTACTTTATTCATCATCATTTATATTCATTAATTGCCCTTTTTCATTTTTCCTATCTTTCATTTCGAAAAAAGTAGAATAACAATAGTGCGAAGGTCTTCGCCTTCACACGCAATTTCTCCAGGAATTGCAATTCTAGTTATTATTATTATTATTCAACTTATTCCTCTCACTTTTTTGGCACCTAACTAGTCCTACATGCTTCAACTGATTCACCCCATTCTAACTTTCACACATTCCAAAAATTCATGGCATGCTTGCTACCATTTTTTTTGTTGATAACATTTACCGTTTTTGTGTAATTAGCAAATTTGTGACTTTTAAATCCCCATTCATTCTTAATGGCGATTTCAACACGAGCCACTTTCCCGCGTGGGTTCGAATTTTACACGTGCCACATCTGGCGTCTCACCATTACACAAACTCACACGACACTGGCTGCAGTTTTTTCGCCATAAACATTTATCGTTTTTGCATAATTAGTACATTTGTGGTATAAAATTACGCATTCATTCTTAATGGCGCATTCAACATGAACATTGATGACATTAAGCAAATTCCACCACTTCAAAAAAGTAAACCAAATAGCTCAGTTAGTAAAGCGGGCCCTTCAGGTCTCTGGCCACTTCCCCGCGTGAGTTCGATTCCAACTGTGGGTACTGCTTTTTTTCCTTTTTATTCACTGCTTAATATTTTTAACGCTTACGATTTGTAACTTGTCATTTTACCATTTATTTTAATAATAATTTATTTTCCTTTTTATTCTTCCCGCTTATCATTTTTAATGCTTATCATTTGTAACTCTCAGCATTTTCCCATTTATTGAATAATAATTTGATTTCCTTTATATTCTTCCCGCTTATCATTTATATCGTTTATCATTTGTAACTTTTGTCATTTTCCCATTTATTTTATAATAATTTTATTTCCTTTAATTCTTCCCGCTTATCATTATTCACGCTTTTCATTTGTAACTCTCGTCATTTTCCCATTTATTTTATTCATAATTTATCATTTATTTCCCTTTTTATTTTTCCCACTCATCATTTTTCCTATTTATTTTATTTCTCATCATTTATCATTATTTATTTCCCTTTTTATTTTTACCACTTATTTTTCCCATTTATTTCATTCATCATCATTTCTCATCATTTATTTCCCTTTTTATTTTTCCTGCTTATCATTTTAACACATCATTTTACCCATTTACTTTATTCATCATCATTTATATTCATTAATTGCCCTTTTTCATTTTTCCTGTCTTTCATTTCGAAAAAAGTAGAATAACAATAGTGCGAAGGTCTTCGCCTTCACACGCAATTTCTCCAGGAATTGCAATTCTAGTTATTATTATTATTATTATTATTATTATTATTATTATTCAACTTATTCCTCCCACTTTTTTGACACCTAACTAGTCCTACATGCTTCAACCGATTCACCCCGTTCAAACTTTCACACATTCCAAAAATTCATGGCATGCTTGCTACCATCTTTTTTGTTGATAACATTTACCGTTTTTGTGTAATTAGCAAATTTGTGACTTTTAAATCCCCATTCATTCTTAATGGCGATTTCAACACGAGCCATTTTCCCGCGTGGGTTCGAATTTTACACGTGTCACATCTGGCGTCTCACCATTACACAAACTCACACGACACTGGCTGCAATTTTTTTCGTAATAAACATTTATGGTCTTTGCATAATTAGTACATTTGTGCTATAAATTACGCATTCATTCTTAATGGCGCATTCAACATGAACATTCATGACGTTAAGCAAATTACACCACTTCAAAAAAGCTAACCAAATAGCTCAGTTAGTAAAGAGGGCCCTTCAGGTCTCTGGCCACTTCCCCGCGTGAGTTCGATTCCAACTGCGGGTATTGCTTTTTTTCCTTTTTATTCACTGCTTAATATTTTTAACGCTTATGATTTGTAACTTGTCATTTTACCATTTATTTTAATAACAATTTATTTTCCTTTTTATTCTTCCCGCTTATCATTTTTAATGCTTATCATTTGTAACTCTCGTCATTTTCCCATTTATTGTATAATAATTTGATTTCCTTTATATTCTTCCCGCTTATCATTTTTATCGTTTATCATTTGTAACTTTTGTCATTTTCCCATTTATTTTATAATAATTTAATTTCCTTTTTATTCTTCCCGCTTATCATTATTCACGCTTTTCATTTGTAACTCTCGTCATTTTCCCATTGATTTTATTCATAATTTATCATTTATTTCCCTTTTTATTTTTCCCACTCATCATTTTTCCTATTTATTTTATTTATCATCATTTATCATTATTTATTTCCCTTTTTATTTTTCCCATTAATTTCATTCATCATCATTTCTCATCATTTATTTCCCTTTTTATTTTTCCTGCTTATCATTTTAACACATCATTTTACCCATTTACTTTATTCATCATCATTTATATTCATTAATTGCCCTTTTTCATTTTTCCTGTCTTTCATTTCGAAAAAAGTAGAATAACAATAGTGCGAAGGTCTTCGCCTTCACACGCAATTTCTCCAGGAATTGCAATTCTAGTTGTGTGAAGGCGAAGGCCTTCACACATTGTTATTCTACTTTATTATTATTATTATTATTATTATTAAACAACTTATTCCGCCCGCTTTTTTGGCACCTAACTAGTCCTACATGCGTCAACCGATTCACCCCGTTCAAACTTTCACACATTCCAAAAATTCATGGCATGCTTGCTACCATTTTTTTTGTTGATAATATTTACCGTTTTTGTGTAATTAGCAAATTTGTGACTTTTAAATCCCCATTCATTCTTAATGGCGATTTCAACACGAGCCACTTTCCCGCGTGGGTTCGAATTCTACATGTGTCACATCTGGCGTCTCACCATTACACAAACTCACACGAGACTGGCTGCAGTTTTTTCGTCATAAACATTTATCGTTTTTGCATAATTAGTACATTTGTGGTGTAAAATTGCGCATTCATTCTTAATGGCGCATTCAACATGAACATTCATGACATTAAGCATATTACACCACCTCAAAAAAGCAAACCAATTAGCTCACTTGGTAACGCGGGCGCTTATTAACTAGAGCCGTTTTCCCGTGTGAGTTCGATTCCAACTACAGGTACTGCTTTTTTTCCTTTTTATTCACTGCTTAATATTTTTAACTCTTATGATTTGTAACTTGTCATTTTACCATTTATTTTAATAATAATTTATTTTCCTTTTTATTCTTCCCGCTTATCATTTTTAATGCTTATCATTTGTAACTCTCGTCATTTTCCCATTTATTGTATAATAATTTGATTTCCTTTATATTCTTCCCGCTTATCATTTTTATCGTTTATCATTTGTAACTTTTGTCATTTTCCCATTTATTTTATAATAATTTAATTTCCTTTTTATTCTTCCCGCTTATCATTATTCACGCTTTTCATTTGTAACTCTCGTCATTTTCCCATTTATTTTATTCATAATTTATCATTTATTTCCCTTTTTATTTTTCCCACTCATCATTTTTCCTATTTATTTTATTTCTCATCATTTATCATTATTTATTTCCCTTTTTATTTTTACCACTTATTTTTCCCATTTATTTCATTCATCATTTATCATCATTTATTTCCCTTTTTATTTTTCCTGCTTATCATTTTAACACATCATTTTACCCTTTTACTTTATTCATCATCATTTATATTCATTAATTGCCCTTTTTCATTTTTCCCGTCTTTCATTTCGAAAAAAGTAGAATAACAATAGTGCGAAGGTCTTCGCCTTCACACGCAATTTCTCCAGGAATTGCAATTCTAGTTGTGTGAAGGCGAAGGCCTTCACACATTGTTATTCTACTTTATTATTATTATTATTATTATTATTATTATTAAACAACTTATTCCGCCCGCTTTTTTGACACCTAACTAGTCCTACATGCTTCAACCGATTCACCCCATTCAAACTTTCACACATTCCAAAAATTCATGGCATGCTTGCTACCATTTTTTTTTTTCATAACATTAACCGTTTTTGTGTAATTAGCAAATTTGTGACTTTTAAATCCCCATTCATTCTTAATGGCGATTTCAACACGAGCCACTTTCCCGCGTGGGTTCGAATTTTACACGTGTCACATCTGGCGTCTCACCATTACACAAACTCACACGACACTGGCTGCAGTTTTTTTCGTCATAAACATTTGTTGTTTTTGCATAATTAGTACATTTATGGTGTAAAATTACGCATTCATTCTTAATGGCGCATTCAACATGAACATTCATGACTTTAAGCAAATTACACCACTCCTAAAAAGCAAACCAATTAGCTCACTTGGTAATGCGGCCGCTTATTAACTCGAGCCACTTCCCCGCGTGAGTTCGATTCCAACTGCGGGTACTGGTTTTTTTCCTTTTTATTCACTGCTTAATATTTTTCACGCTTATGATTTGTAACTTGTCTTTTTACCATTTATTTTAATAATTATTTATTTTCCTTTTTATTCTTCCCGCTTATCATTTGTAACTCTCGTCATTTTCCCATTTATTGTATAATAATTTGATTTCCTTTATATTCTTCCCGCTTATCATTTTTATCGTTTATCATTTGTAACTTTTGTCATTTTCCCATTTATTTTATAATTTAATTTCCTTTTTATTCTTCCCGCTTATCATTATTCCCGCTTTTCATTTGTAACTCTCGTCATTTTCCCATTTATTTTATACATAATTTATCATTTATTTCCCTTTTTATTTTTCCCACTCATCATTTTTCCTATTTATTTTATTTATCATCATTTATCATTATTTATTTCCCTTTTTATTTTTACCACTTATTTTTCCCATTTATTTCATTCATTATCATTTATCATCATTTATTTCCCTTTTTATTTTTCCTGCTTATCATTTTAACACATCATTTTACCCATTTACTTTATTCATCATCATTTATATTCATTAATTGCCCTTTTTCATTTTTCCTATCTTTCATTTCGAAAAAAGTAGAATAACAATAGTGCGAAGGTCTTCGCCTTCACACGCAATTTCTCCAGGAATTGCAATTCTAGTTATTATTATTATTAAACAACTTATTCCGCCCGCTTTTTTGGCACCTAACTAGTCCTACATGCTTCAACCGATTCACCCCGTTCAAACTTTCACACATTCCAAAAATTCATGGCATGCTTGCTACCATTTTTTTTGTTGATAATATTTACCGTTTTTGTGTAATTAGCAAATTTGTGACTTTTAAATCCCCATTCATTCTTAATGGCGATTTCAACACGAGCCACTTTCCCGCGTGGGTTCGAATTCTACATGTGTCACATCTGGCGTCTCACCATTACACAAACTCACACGAGACTGGCTGCAGTTTTTTCGTCATAAACATTTATCGTTTTTGCATAATTAGTACATTTGTCGTGTAAAATTGCGCATTCATTCTTAATGGCGCATTCAACATGAACATTCATGACATTAAGCATATTACACCACCTCAAAAAACCAAACCAATTAGCTCACTTGGTAACGCGGGCGCTTATTAACTAGAGCTGTTTTCCCGTGTGAGTTCGATTCCAACTACAGGTACTGCTTTTTTTCCTTTTTATTCACTGCTTAATATTTTTAACTCTTATGATTTGTAACTTGTCATTTTACCATTTATTTTAATAATAATTTATTTTCCTTTTTATTCTTCCCGCTTATCATTTTTAATGCTTATCATTTGTAACTCTCGTCATTTTCCCATTTATTGTATAATAATTTGATTTCCTTTATATTCTTCCCGCTTATCATTTTTATCGTTTATCATTTGTAACTTTTGTCATTTTCCCATTTATTTTATAATAATTTAATTTCCTTTTTATTCTTCCCGCTTATCATTATTCACGCTTTTCATTTGTAACTCTCGTCATTTTCCCATTTATTTTATTCATAATTTATCATTTATTTCCCTTTTTATTTTTCCTGCTTATCATTTTAACACATCATTTTACCCATTTACTTTATTCATCATCATTTATATTCATTAATTGCCCTTTTTCATTTTTCCTGTCTTTCATTTCGACAAAAGTAGAATAACAATAGTGCGAAGGTCTTCGCCTTCACACGCAATTTCTCCAGGAATTGCAATTGTAGTTGTGTGAAGGCGATGGCCTTCACACATATGTTATTCTACACCATTCTCTATTATTGTGTGAAGGCGATGGCCTTCACACATATGTTATTCTACACCATTCTCTATTATTGTGTGAAGGCGATGGCCTTCACACATATGTTATTCTACACCATTCTCTATTATTGTGTGAAGGCGATGGCCTTCACACATATGTTATTCTACACCATTCTCTATTATTATTATTATTATTATTGTGTGAAGGCGATGGCCTTCACACATATGTTATTCTACACCATTCTCTATTATTATTATTATTATTGTGTGAAGGCGATGGCCTTCACACATATGTTATTCTACACCATTCTCTATTATTATTGTGTGAAGGCGATGGCCTTCACACATATGTTATTCTACACCATTCTCTATTATTATTATTGTGTGAAGGCGATGGCCTTCACACATATGTTATTCTACACCATTCTCTATTATTGTGTGAAGGCGATGGCCTTCACACATATGTTATTCTACACCATTCTCTATTATTGTGTGAAGGCGATGGCCTTCACACATATGTTATTCTACACCATTCTCTATTATTATTGTGTGAAGGCGAAGGCCTTCACACATTGTTATTCTACTTTATTATTATTATTATTATTATTATTATTATTATTATTATTCAACTTATTCCTCCCACTTTTTTGACACCTAACTAGTCCTACATGCTTCAACCGATTCACCCCATTCAAACTTTCACACATTCCAAAAATTCATGGCATGCTTGCTACCATTTTATTTGTTCATAACATTTACCGTTTTTGTGTAATTAGCAAATTTGTGACTTTTAAATCCCCATTCATTCTTATAGGCGATTTCAACACGAGCCACTTTCCCGCGTGGGTTCGAATTTTACACGTGTCACATCTGGCGTCTCACCATTACACAAACTCACACGACACTGGCTGCAGTTATTTTCGTCATAAACATTTATCGTTTTTGCATAATTAGTACAATTGTGGTGTAAAATGACGCATTCATTCTTAATGGCGCATTCAACATGAACATTCTTGACATTAAGCAAATTCCACCATTTCAAAAAAGCAAACCAAATAGCTCAATTAGTAAAGCGGGCCCTTCAGGTCTCTGGCCGTTTCCCCGCGTGAGTTCGATTCCAACTGTGGGTACTGCTTTATCCTTTTTATTCACTGCTTAATATTTTTGACGCTTACGATTTGTAACTTGTCATTTTACCATTTTTTTAATAATAATTTATTTTCCTTTTTATTCTTCCCGCTTATCATTATTAATGCTTATCATTTGTAACTCTCGTCATTTTCCCATTTATTGTATAATAATTTGATTTCCTTTATATTCTTCCCGCTTATCATTTTTATCTTTTATCATTTGTAACTTTTGTCATTTTCCCATTTATTTTATAATTTACGTAATTTCCTTTTTATTCTTCCCGCTTATCATTATTCACGCTTTTCATTTGTAACACTCGTCATTTTCCCATTTATTTTATTCATAATTTATCATTTATTTCCCTTTTTATTTTTCCCACTCATCATTTTTCCTATTTATTTTATTTCTCATCATTTATCATTATTTATTTCCCTTTTTATTTTTACCACTTATTTTTCCCATTTATTTCATTCATCATCATTTATTTCCCTTTTTATTTTTCCTGCTTATCATTTTAAAACATCATTTTACCCATTTACTTTATTCATCATCATTTATATTCATTAATTGCCCTTTTTCATTTTTCCTGTCTTTCATTACGAAAAAAGTAGAATAACAATAGTGCGAAGGTCTTCGCCTTCACACGCAATTTCTCCAGGAATTGCAATTCTAGTTATTATTATTATTCTTCTATTTTATTCCCGCCACTTTTTTGTCCCGCTTCTTCTTCCACATAATTCATCCGATTCACTCCGTTCCACTTTTGACGTATTCCAAATATTCACGAGATGAGCGCTTCCATTTTTCTCGTTCCGAAAATTTTCCGATTTCGCAAAATTCGCGAATTTACGACAAATTTTTCCCCATTCATTCTCAATGGCAGATTCGACATTTCACATTTGCGTCATTCCCCTTTTAAATTCACCTCATTCAGCACATTCAAACCACATTCGGAATGATTCTCGACATTCCCAAAATTCCCAAATTCAAAAATTTCACGTTTTCACGTTAAAAATTCCGACAAAATTTCACGAAATTTCGTTTTTCACCTCTAATTTCTACATTTTTCGACCGATTCAACCCGTTCCAACTTCCAACTGTTCATCTTTTGCCTACCTATTCCACAACTTCCCACTTACAAAAAAATTCCAAATTTTCAAATTGAAATTCAACCAAATTCTTCGTAATTTTGTTTTTCTACTCTAATTTCTACATTTTTCAACCGATTCAACCCATTCCAACTTTCAACTGTTCATCTTTTGCCTGCCTATTCCACAACTTCTCACCTACCAAAAACTCCAAATTTTTAAATTTGAAATTCAACCAAATTCTCCAAAATTTAGTTTTTCTACTCTAACTTCTACATTTTTCAACCGATTCAGCTCATTCCAACTTTCAACTGTTCATCTTTTGCCAACCTATTCGACAACTTCCCATTTGCCAAAAATTCCAAATTTGAAATTCAACCAAATTTTTCTAAATTTCGTTTTTCTACTCTAATTTCTACATTTTTCAACCGATTCTACCCATTCCAACTTTCAACTGTTCATCTTTTGCCTACCTATTCCACAACGTCCCACTTACCAAAAATTCCAAATTTGAAATTCAACCAAATTTTCAAAAATTTCATTTTTCTACTCTCATTTCTACATTGTTCAACCGATTCAACCCATTCCAACTTTCAACTGTTCATCTTTTGCCTGCCTATTCCACAACTTCTCACCTACCAAAAATTCCAAAATTTCAAATTTGAAATTCAACCAAATTCTCCAAAATTTCATTTTTCTACTCTAACTTCTACGTTTTTCAACCGATTCAACCCATTCCAACTTTCAACTGTTCATCTTTTGCCTACCTATTCCACACCTTCCCACTTACCAAAATTTCCAAATTTGCAATTTTGAAATTCAACCAAATTCTACAAAATTTGGTTTTTCTACTCTAATTTCTACATTTTTCAACCGATTCAACCCATTCCAACTTTATTCACTTTGGTCACCTCATCGTTACCATATTCACCCCCTTCACCCCCACTTCCACTATGCTTACAAAATTCAACCCTTGACCCCCACTTCCAGTGTGGCGGCCATCTTGGATTGACCCTGAAGTGCTCCCAATGAACCTAGAATGAACCGGAAGTGCCCCAAATCGAACCGGAAGTGACCTTAGGTAAACAGGAAGTGACCTCAGGTAAACCGGAAGTGACCCCAAATCAAACCGGAAGTGACCTTTTTAAACCGGAAGTGACCTTTTTAAACCGGAACTGACCCCAAATAAACCGGAAGTGACCTCAGCTAGACCGGAAGTGCCTCTAATCAAACCGGAAGTGACCCAAATAGACCGGAAGTGACCCAAATCAAACCGGAAGTGACCCCAAATGAACCGGAAGTGACCACAGGTAAACCGGAAGTGACCCCAAATCAAACCGGAAGTGACCTTTTTAGACCGGAAGTGACCCCAAATAAACCGGAAGTGACCTCAGCTAGACCGGAAGTGCCTCTTATCAAACCGGAAGTGACCCAAATAGACCGGAAGTGACCCAAATCAAACCGGAAGTGACCTTTTTAAACCGGAAGTGACCCCAAATCAAACCGGAAGTGACCTTTTTAAACCGGAAGTGACCCCAAATAAACCGGAAGTGACCTTAGCTAGACCGGAAGTGCCTCTAATCAAACCGGAAGTGACCCAAATAGACCGGAAGTGACCTTATTTCAACATTAACTGCCCTAAATAGCTACATTAGGCGCTAACTTTTGCATTTATTGTCCGATTGAACCCGTTTCAACATTTTAACCCCAAAAGTGAACCTCCTGAAGCCGTTTTTTATCGTTTTGTTCCAAATTTCAAAATATTTTGGCGCAATTGTTTTTTCTTTTAATTCCCACTCATTCTCTATGGGGATTCAAGATTTGCTCTAACTTCTACATTATTTAACCGTTTCAACCCGTTCCAACTTTCAACTGTTCATCTTTTGCCTACCTATTCCACAATCTCCCACTTACCAAAAATTCCAAACTTTCAAATTTGAAATTCAACCAAATTCACCAAAATTCTGTAGTACACTTCTATTTTCCACATTTCTCAAGAAATTCAACTCATTTCAACATCATTCGGCATCATTCCCCAAGAAGTGATTCAAAGTATTCGCCTTCACACGCAATTTCTCCAGAAATTGCATTTTCTAGTTATTATTATTCTTCTATTTTATTCCCGCCACTTTTTTGTCCCGCTTCTTCTTCCACATAATTCATCCGATTCACTCCGTTCCACTTTTGACGTATTCCAAATATTCACGAGATGAGCGCTTCCATTTTTCTCGTTCCGAAAATTTTCCGATTTCGCAAAATTCGCGAATTTACGACAAATTTTTCCCCATTCATTCTCAATGGCAGATTCGACATTTCACATTTACGTCATTCCCCTTTTAAATTCACCTCATTCAGCACATTCAAACCACATTCGGAATGATTCTCGACATTCCCAAAATTCCCAAATTCAAAAATTTCACGTTTTCACGTTAAAAATTCCGACAAAATTTCACGAAATTTCGTTTTTCACCTCTAATTTCTACATTTTTCGACCGATTCAACCCGTTCCAACTTCCAACTGTTCATCTTTTGCCTACCTATTCCACAACTTCCCACTTACAAAAAAATTCCAAATTTTCAAATTTGAAATTCAACCAAATTCTTCGTAATTTCGTTTTTCTACTCTAATTTCTACATTTTTCAACCGATTCAACCCATTCCAACTTTCAACTGTTCATCTTTTGCCTGCCTATTCCACAACTTCTCACCTACCAAAAATTCCAAAATTTCAAATTTGAAATTCAACCAAATTCTCCAATATTTCGTTTTTCTACTCTAACTTCTACGTTTTTCAACCGATTCAACCCATTCCAACTTTCAACTGTTCATCTTTTGCCTACCTATTCCACACCTTCCCACTTACCAAAATTTCCAAATTTTCAATTTTGAAATTCAACCACATTCTACAAAATTTGGTTTTTCTACTCTAATTTCTACATTTTTCAACCGATTCAACCCATTCCAACTTTATTCACTTTGGTCACCTCATCCTTACCATATTCACCCCCTTCACCCCCACTTCCACTATGCTTACAAAATTCAACCCTTGACCCCCACTTCCAGTGTGGCGGCCATCTTGGATTGACCCTGAAGTGCTCCCAATGAACCTAGAATGAACCGGAAGTGCCCCAAATCGAACCGGAAGTGACCTTAGGTAAACAGGAAGTGACCTCAGGTAAACCGGAAGTGACCCCAAATCAAACCGGAAGTGACCTTTTTAAACCGGAAGTGACCTTTTTAAACCGGAAGTGACCCCGAATAAACCGGAAGTGACCTCAGCTAGACCGGAAGTGCCTCTAATCAAACCGGAAGTGACCCAAATAGACCGGAAGTGACCCAAATCAAACCGGAAGTGACCCCAAATGAACCGGAAGTGACCTCAAGTAAACCGGAAGTGACCCCAAATCAAACCGGAAGTGACCTTTTTAAACCGGAAGTGACCTTTTTAACCCGGACGTGACCCCAAATAAACCGGAAGTGACCTCAGCTAGACCGGAAGTGCCTCTTATCAAACCGGAAGTGACCCAAATAGACCGGAAGTGACCCAAATAAACCGGAAGTGACCTTATTTCAACATTAACTGCCCTAAATAGCTACATTAGGCGCTAACTTTTGCATTTATTGTCCGATTGAACCCGTTTCAACATTTTAACCCCAAAAGTGAACCTCCTGAAGCCGTTTTTTATCGTTTTGTTCCAAATTTCAAAAAATGTTGGCGCAATTGTTTTTTCTTTTAATTCCCACTCATTCTCTATGGGGATTCAAGATTTGCTCTAACTTCTACATTATTTAACCGTTTCAACCCGTTCCAACTTTCAACTGTTCATCTTTTGCCTACCTATTCCACAATCTCCCACTTACCGAAAATTCCAAACTTTCAAATTTGAAATTCAACCATATTCACCAAAATTCTGTAGTACACTTCTATTTTCCACATTTCTCAAGAATTTCAACTAATTTCAACATCATTCGGCATCATTCCCCAAGAAGTGATTCAAAGTATTCGCCTTCACACGCAATTTCTCCAGAAATTGCATTTTCTAGTTATTATTATTATTCTTCTATTTTATTCCCGCCACTTTTTTGTCCCGCTTCTTCTTCCACATAATTCATCCGATTCACTCCGTTCCACTTTTGACGTATTCCAAATATTCATGAGATGAGGGCTTCCATTTTTCTCGTTCCGAAAATTTTCCGATTTCGCAAAATTCGCGAATTTACGACAAATTTTTCCCCATTCATTCTCAATGGCAGATTCGACATTTCACATTTACGTCATTCCCCTTTTAAATTCACCTCATTCAGCACATTCAAACCACATTCGGAATGATTCTCGACATTCCCAAAATTCCCAAATTCAAAAATTTCACGTTTTCACGTTAAAAATTCCGACAAAATTTCACGAAATTTCGTTTTTCACCTCTAATTTCAACATTTTTCGACCGATTCAACCCATTCCAACTTCCAACTGTTCATCTTTTGCCTACCTATTCCACAACTTCCCACTTACAAAAAAATTCCAAATTTTCAAATTTGAAATTCAACCAAATTCTTCGTAATTTCGTTTTTCTACTCTAATTTCTACATTTTTCAACCGATTCAACCCATTCCAACTTTCAACTGTTCATCTTTTGCCTGCCTATTCCACAACTTCTCACCTACCAAAAATTCCAAATTTTTAAATTTGAAATTCAACCAAATTCTCCAAAATTTCGTTTTTCTACTCTAACTTCTACATTGTTCAACCGATTCAACCCATTCCAACTTTCAACTGTTCATCTTTTGCCTACCTATTCCACAACTTCCGACTTACCAAAAATTCCAAATTTGAAATTCAACCAAATTCTCCAAAATTCCGTTTTTCTACTCTAACTTCTACATTGTTCAATCGATTCAACTCATTCCAACTTTCAACTCTTCATCTTTTGCCTACCTATTCCACAACTTCCCACTTACCAAAAATTCCATATTTGAAATTCAACCAAATTTTTCAAAATTTCGTTTTTCTACTCTAATTTCTACATTTTTCAACCAATTCTACCCATTCCAACTTTCAACTGTTCATCTTTTGCCTACCTATTCCACAACTTCCCACTGATCAAAAATTCCAAATTTGAAATTCAACCAAATTCTCCAAATTTTCGTTTTTCTACTCTAATTTCTACATTTTTCAACTTCTTCAACTCATTCCAACTTTCAACTGTTCATCTTCTGCAAACCTATTCCACAACCTCCCATTTGCCAAAAATTCCAAATTTGAAATTCAACCAAATTTTTCTAAATTTCGTTTTTCTTCTCTAATTTCTACATTTTTCAACCGATTCTACCCCTTCCAACTTTCAACTGTTCATCTTTTGCCTACCTATTCCACAACCTCCCACTTACCAAAAATTCCAAACTTTCAAATTTGAAATTCAACCAAATTCTCCTAAATTTTGTATTACACTTCTATTTTCCACATTTCTCAAGAAATTCAACTAATTTCAACATCATTCGGCATCATTCCCCAAGAAGTGATTCAAAGTATTCGCCTTCACACGCAATTTCTCCAGAAATTGCATTTTCTAGTTGTGTGAAGGCGATGGCCTTCACACATATGTTATTCTACACCATTCTCTATTATTATTATTATTATATTTTATTCCCGCCACTTTTTTGTCCCGCTTCTTCTTCCACATAATTCATCCGATTCACTCCGTTCCACTTTTGACGTATTCCAAATATTCACGAGATGGGCGCTTCCATTTTTCTCGTTCCGAAAATTTTCCGATTTCGCAAAATTCGCGAATTTACGACAAATTTTTCCCCATTCATTCTCAATGGCAGATTCGACATTTCACATTTACGTCATTCCCCTTTTAAATTCACCTCATTCAGCACATTCAAGCCACATTCGGAATGATTCTCGACATTCCCAAAATTCCCAAATCCAAAAATTTTACGTTTTCACGTTAAAAATTCCGACAAAATTTCACGAAATTTCGTTTTTCACCTCTAATTTCTACATTTTTCGACCGATTCAACCCATTCCAACTTCCAACTGTTCATCTTTTGCCTACCTATTCCACAACTTCCCACTTACAAAAAAATTCCAAATTTTCAAATTTGAAATTCAACCAAATTCTTCGTAATTTCGTTTTTCTACTCTAATTTCTACATTTTTCAACCGATTCAACCCATTCCAACTTTCAACTGTTCATCTTTTGCCTGCCTATTCCACAACTTCTCACCTACCAAAAATTCCAAAATTTCAAATTTGAAATTCAACCAAATTCTCCAAAATTTCGTTTTTCTACTCTAACTTCTACGTTTTTCAACCGATTCAACCCATTCCAACTTTCAACTGTTCATCTTTTGCCTACCTATTCCACACCTTCCCACTTACCAAAATTTCCAAATTTTCAATTTTGAAATTCAACCAAATTCTACAAAATTTGGTTTTTCTACTCTAATTTCTACATTTTTCAACCGATTCAACCCATTCCAACTTTATTCACTTTGGTCACCTCATCCTTACCATATTCACCCCCTCACCCCCACTTCCACTATGCTTACAAAATTCAACCCTTGACCCCCACTTCCAGTGTGGCGGCCATCTTGGATTGACCCTGAAGTGCTCCCAATGAACCTAGAATGAACCGGAAGTGCCCCAAATCGAACCGGAAGTGACCTTAGGTAAACAGGAAGTGACCTCAGGTAAACCGGAAGTGACCCCAAATCAAACCGGAAGTGACCTTTTTAAACCGGAAGTGACCTTTTTAAACCGGAAGTGACCCCAAATAAACCGGAAGTGACCTCAGCTAGACCGGAAGTGCCTCTAATCAAACCGGAAGTCACCCAAATAGACCGGAAGTTACCCAAATCAAACCGGAAGTGATCTTATTTCAACATTAACTGCCCTAAATAGCTACAGTAGGCGCTAACTTTTGCATTTATTGTTCGATTGAAACCGTTTCAACATTTTAACCCCAAAAGTGAACCTCCTGAAGCCGTTTTTTATCGTTTTGTTCCAAATTTCAAAAAATTTTGGCGCAATTGTTTTTTCTTTTAATTCCCACTCATTCTCTATGGGGATTCAAGATTTGCTCTAACTTCTACATTATTTAACCGTTTCAACCCGTTCCAACTTTCAACTGTTCATCTTTTGCCTACCTATTCCACAATCTCCCACTTACCAAAAATTCCAAACTTTCAAATTTGAAATTCAACCAAATTCACCAAAATTCTGTAGTACACTTCTATTTTCCACATTTCTCAAGAAATTCAACTCATTTCAACATCATTCGGCATCATTCCCCAAGAAGTGATTCAAAGTATTCGCCTTCACACGCAATTTCTCCAGAAATTGCATTTTCTAGTTGTGTGAAGGCGATGGCCTTCACACATATGTTATTCTACACCATTCTCTATTATTATTATTATTATTATTATTATTATTATTATTATTATATTTTATTCTCCACACTTTTTTGTCCCGCTTCTTCTTCCACATAATTCATCCGATTCACTCCGTTCCACTTTTGACGTATTCCAAATATTCACGAGATGAGCGCTTCCATTTTTCTCGTTCCGAAAATTTTCCGATTTCGCAAAATTCGCGAATTTACGACAAATTTTTCCCCATTCATTCTCAATGGCAGATTCGACATTTCACATTTACGTCATTCCCCTTTTAAATTCACCTCATTCAGCACATTCAAACCACATTCGGAATGATTCTCGACATTCCCAAAATTCCCAAATTCAAAAATTTCACGTTTTCACGTTAAAAATTTCGACAAAATTTCACAAAATTTGGTTTTTCACCTCTAATTTCTACATTCTTTGACCGATTCAACCCATTCCAACTTTCAACTGTTCATCTTTTGCCTACCTATTCCACACCTTCCCACTTACCAAAATTTCCCAAAATTTTATTTTGAAATTCACACCAAATTCTACAAAATTTCGTTTTTTCACTCTAAATTCTACATTTTTCAACCGATTCAACCCATTCCAACTTTATTCACTTTGGTCACTTCATCCTTACCATATTCACCCCTTCACCCCCACTTCCACTATGCTTACACAATTCAACCCTTGACCCCCACTTCCAGTGTGGCGGCCATCTTGGATTGACCCTGAAGTGCTCCCAATGAACCTAGAATGAACCGGAAGTGCCCCAATTCGAACAGGAAGTGACCTTAGGTAAACAGGAAGTGACCTCAGGTAAACCTGAAGTGACCCCAAATCAAACCGGAAGTGACCCAAATCAAACCGGAAGTGACCCCAAATGAACCGGAAGTGACCCCAGGTAAACCGGAAGTGACCCTAAATCAAACCGGAAGTGACCTTTTTAAACCGGAAGTGACCTTTTTAAACCGGAAGTGACCCCAAATAAACCGGAAGTGACCTCAGCTAGACCGGAAGTGCCTCTTATCAAACCGGAAGTGACCCAAATAGACCGGAAGTGACCCAAATCAAACCGGAAGTGACCCCAAATGAACCGGAAGTGACCTCAAGTAAACCGGAAGTGACCCCAAATCAAACCGGAAGTGACCTTTTTAAACCGGAAGTGACCTTTTTAAACCGGAAGTGACCCCAAATAAACCGGAAGTGACCTCAGCTAGACCGGAAGTGCCTCTAATCAAACCGGAAGTGACCCAAATAGACCGGAAGTGACCCAAATCAAACCGGAAGTGACCCCAAATGAACCGGAAGTGACCCCAAATCAAACCGGAAGTGACCTTTTTAAACCGGAAGTGACCTTTTTAAACCGGAAGTGACCCCAAATAAACCGGAAGTGACCTCAGCTAGACCGGAAGTGCCTCTTATCAAACCGGAAGTGACCCAAATAGACCGGAAGTGACCCAAATCAAACCGGAAGTGACCTTATTTCAACATTAACTGCCCTAAATAGCTACATTAGGCGCTAACTTTTGCATTTATTGTCCGATTGAACCCGTTTCAACATTTTAACCCCAAAAGTGAACCTCCTGAAGCCGTTTTTTATCGTTTTGTTCCAAATTTCAAAAAATTTTGGCGCAATTGTTTTTTCTTTTAATTCCCACTCATTCTCTATGGGGATTCAAGATTTGCTCTAACTTCTACATTATTTAACCGTTTCAACCCGTTCCAACTTTCAACTGTTCATCTTTTGCCTACCTATTCCACAATCTCCCACTTACCAAAAATTCCAAACTTTCAAATTTGAAATTCAACCATATTCACCAAAATTCTGTCGTACATTTCTATTTTCCACATTTCTCAAGAAATTCAACTAATTTCAACATCATTCGGCATCATTCCCCAAGAAGTCATTCAAAGTATTCGCCTTCACACGCAATTTCTCCAGAAATTGCATTTTCTAGTTATTATTATTATTCTATTTTATTCCCGCCACTTTTTTGTCCCGCTTCTTCTTCCACATAATTCATCCGATTCACTCCGTTCCACTTTTGACGTATTCCAAATATTCACGAGATGAGCGCTTCCATTTTTCTCCTTCCGAAAATTTTCCGATTTCGCAAAATTCGCGAATTTACGACAAATTTTTCCCCATTCATTCTCAATGGCAGATTCGACATTTCACATTTGCGTCATTCCCCTTTTAAATTCACCTCATTCAGCACATTCAAACCACATTCGGAATGATTCTCGACATTCCCAAAATTCCCAAATTCAAAAATTTCACGTTTTCACGTTAAAAATTCCGACAAAATTTCACGAAATTTCGTTTTTCACCTCTAATTTCTACATTTTTCGACCGATTCAACCCGTTCCAACTTCCAACTGTTCATCTTTTGCCTACCTATTCCACAACTTCCCACTTACAAAAAAATTCCAAATTTTCAAATTTGAAATTCAACCAAATTCTTCGTAATTTTGTTTTTCTACTCTAATTTCTACATTTTTCAACCGATTCAACCCATTCCAACTTTCAACTGTTCATCTTTTGCCTGCCTATTCCACAACTTCTCACATACCAAATATTCAAAATTTTCAAATTTGAAATTCAACCAAATTCTACAAAATTTTGTTTTTGTACTCTAACTTCTACGTTTTTCAACCGATTCAACCCATTCCAACTTTCAACTGTTCATCTTTTGCCTGCCTATTCCACAACTTCTCACCTACCAAAAACTCCAAATTTTTAAATTTGAAATTCAACCAAATTCTCCAAAATTTAGTTTTTCTACTCTAACTTCTACATTTTTCAACCGATTCAGCTCATTCCAACTTTCAACTGTTCATCTTTTGCCAACCTATTCCACAACTTCCCATTTGCCAAAAATTCCAAATTTGAAATTCAACCAAATTTTTCTAAATTTCGTTTTTCTACTCTAATTTCTACATTTTTCAACCGATTCTACCCATTCCAACTTTCAACTGTTCATCTTTTGCCTACCTATTCCACAACGTCCCACTTACCAAAAATTCCAAATTTGAAATTCAACCAAATTTTCAAAAATTTCATTTTTCTACTCTCATTTCTACATTGTTCAACCGATTCAACCCATTCCAACTTTCAACTGTTCATCTTTTGCCTACCTATTCCACAACTTCCCGTTTACCAAAAATTCCAAATTTGAAATTCAACCAAATTTTTCAAAATTTCGTTTTTCTACTCTAATTTCTACATTTTTCAACCAATTCTACCCATTCCAACTTTCAACTGTTCATCTTTTGCCTACCTATTCCACGACTTCCCACTGATCAAAAATTCCAAATTTGAAATTCAACCAAATTCTCCAAATTTTCGTTTTTCTACTCTAATTTCTACATTTTTCAACTTATTCAATTCATTCCAACTTTCAACTGTTCATCTTTTGCCAACCTATTCCACAACTTCCCATTTGCCAAAAATTCCAAATTTGAAATTCAACCTAATTTTTCTAAATTTCGTTTTTCTACTCTAATTTCTACATTTTTCAACCGATTCTACTCATTCCAACTTTCAACTGTTCATCTTTTTTCTACCTATTCCACAACTTTCCACTTACCAAAAATTCCAAACTTTTAAATTTGAAATTCAACCAAATTCTCCAAAATTCTGTAGTACACTTCTATTTTCCACATTTCTCAAGAAATTCAACTAATTTCAACATCATTCGGCATCATTCCCCAAGAAGTGATTCAAAGTATTCGCCTTCACACGCAATTTCTCCAGAAATTGCATTTTCTAGTTGTGTGAAGGCGATGGCCTTCACACATATGTTATTCTACACCATTCTCTATTATTATTATTATTATTATTATTATATTTTATTCTCCACACTTTTTTGTCCCGCTTCTTCTTCCACATAATTCATCCGATTCACTCCGTTCCACTTTTGACGTATTCCAAATATTCACGAGATGAGCGCTTCCATTTTTCTCGTTCCGAAAATTTTCCGATTTCGCAAAATTCGCGAATTTACGACAAATTTTTCCCCATTCATTCTCAATGGCAGATTCGACATTTCACATTTACGTCATTCCCCTTTTAAATTCACCTCATTCAGCACATTCAAACCACATTCGGAATGATTCTCGACATTCCCAAAATTCCCAAATTCAAAAATTTCACGTTTTCACGTTAAAAATTTCGACAAAATTTCACAAAATTTGGTTTTTCACCTCTAATTTCTACATTCTTTGACCGATTCAACCCATTCCAACTTTCAACTGTTCATCTTTTGCCTACCTATTCCACACCTTCCCACTTACCAAAATTTCCCAAAATTTTATTTTGAAATTCACACCAAATTCTACAAAATTTCGTTTTTTCACTCTAAATTCTACATTTTTCAACCGATTCAACCCATTCCAACTTTATTCACTTTGGTCACTTCATCCTTACCATATTCACCCCTTCACCCCCACTTCCACTATGCTTACACAATTCAACCCTTGACCCCCACTTCCAGTGTGGCGGCCATCTTGGATTGACCCTGAAGTGCTCCCAATGAACCTAGAATGAACCGGAAGTGCCCCAATTCGAACCGGAAGTGACCTTAGGTAAACAGGAAGTGACCTCAGGTAAACCGGAAGTGACCCCAAATCAAACCGGAAGTGACCCAAATCAAACCGGAAGTGACCCCAAATGAACCGGAAGTGACCTCAAGTAAACCGGAAGTGACCCCAAATCAAACCGGAAGTGACCTTTTTAAACCGGAAGTGACCTTTTTAAACCGGAAGTGACCCCAAATAAACCGGAAGTGACCTCAGCTAGACCGGAAGTGCCTCTTATCAAACCGGAAGTGACCCAAATAGACCGGAAGTGACCCAAATCAAACCGGAAGTGACCCCAAATGAACCGGAAGTGACCTCAAGTAAACCAGAAGTGACCCCAAATCAAACCGGAAGTGACCTTTTTAAACCGGAAGTGACCTTTTTAAACCGGAAGTGACCCCAAATAAACCGGAAGTGACCTCAGCTAGACCGGAAGTGACCCAAATAGACCGGAAGTGACCCAAATCAAACCGGAAGTGACCTTATTTCAACATTAACTGCCCTAAATAGCTACATTAGGCGCTAACTTTTGCATTTATTGTCCGATTGAACCCGTTTCAACATTTTAACCCCAAAAGTGAACCTCCTGAAGCCGTTTTTTATCGTTTTGTTCCAAATTTCAAAAAATTTTGGCGCAATTGTTTTTTCTTTTAATTCCCACTCATTCTCTATGGGGATTCAAGATTTGCTCTAACTTCTACATTATTTAACCGTTTCAACCCGTTCCAACTTTCAACTGTTCATCTTTTGCCTACCTATTCCACAATCTCCCACTTACCAAAAATTCCAAACTTTCAAATTTGAAATTCAACCAAATTCACCAAAATTCTGTAGTACACTTCTATTTTCCACATTTCTCAAGAAATTCAACTAATTTCAACATCATTCGGCATCATTCCCCAAGAAGTGATTCAAAGTATTCGCCTTCACACGCAATTTCTCCAGAAATTGCATTTTCTAGTTATTATATTTTATTCTCCACACTTTTTTGTCCCGCTTCTTCTTCCACATTCTTCATGCGATTCACTCCGTTCCACTTTTGACGTATTCCAAATATTCACGAGATGAGCGCTTCCATTTTTCTCGTTCCGAAAATTTTCCGATTTCGCAAAATTCGCGAATTTACGACAAATTTTTCCCCATTCATTCTCAATGGCAGATTTGACATTTCACATTTACGTCATTCCCCTTTTAAATCCATCTCATTCAGCACATTCAAACCACATTCGGAATGATTCTCGACATTCCCAAAATTCCCAAATTCAAAAATTTCACGTTTTCACGTTAAAAATTCCGACAAAATTTCACAAAATTTCGTTTTTCACCTCTAATTTCTACATTTTTCGACTGATTCAACCCATTCCAACTTCCAACTGTTCATCTTTTGCCTACCTATTCCACAACTTCCCACTTACAAAAAATTCCAAATTTTCAAATTTGAAATTCAACCAATTTCTTCGTAATTTCGTTTTTCTATTCTAATTTCTACATTTTTCAACCGATTCAACCCATTCCAACTTTCAACTGTTCATCTTTTGCCTGCCTATTCCACAACTTCTCACATACCAAAAATTCAAAAATTTCAAATTTGAAATTCAACCAAATTCTCCAAAATTTCGTTTTTCTACTCTAACTTCTACGTTTTTCAACCGATTCAACCCATTCCAACTTTCAACTGTTCATCTTTTGCCTACCTATTCCACACCTTCCCACTTACCAAAATTTCCAAATTTTCAATTTTGAAATTCAACCAAATTCTACAAAATTTGGTTTTTCTACTCTAATTTCTACATTTTTCAACCGATTCAACCCATTCCAACTTTATTCACTTTGGTCACCTCATCCTTACCATATTCACCCCCCTTCACCCCCACTTCCACTATGCTTAAACAATTCAACCCTTGACTCCCACTTCCAGTGTGGCGGCCATCTTGGATTGACCCTGAAGTGCTCCCAATGAACCTAGAATGAACCGGAAGTGCCCCAAATCGAACCGAAAGTGACCTTAGGTAAACAGGAAGTGACCTCAGGTAAACCGGAAGTGACCCCAAATCAAATCGGAAGTGAGCTTTTTAAACCGGAAGTGACCTTTTTAAACCAGAAGTGACCCCAAATAAACCGGAAGTGACCTCAGCTAGACCGGAAGTGCCTCTTATCAAACCGGAAGTGACCCAAATAGACCGGAAGTGACCCAAATCAAACCGGAAGTGACCTCAGGTAAACCGGAAGTGACCCCAAATCAAACCGGAAGTGACCTTTTTAAACCGGAAGTGACCTTTCTAAACCGGAAGTGACCTTTCTAAACCGGAAGTGACCTCAGCTAGACCGGAAGTGCCTCTAATCAAACCGGAAATGACCCAAATAGACCGGAAGTGACCTAATTTCAACATTAACTGCCCTAAATAGCTACATTGGAAGCTAACTTTTGCATTTATTGTCCGATTGAACCCGTTTCAAACTTTTTAACCCCAAAAGTGAACCTCCTGAAGCCGTTTTTTTTCGCTTTGTTATAAATTTCAAAAACTTCTGGCGCGATTGCTTTTTCTTTTAAATCCCACACATTCTCTATGGGGATTCAAGATTTGCTCTAACTTCTACATTATTTAACCGTTTCAACCCGTTCCAACTTTCAACTGTTCATCTTTTGCCTACCTATTCCACAACCTCCCACTTACCAAAAATTCCAAACTTTCAAATTTGAAATTCAACCAAATTCTCCAAAATTTAGTATTACACTTCTATTTTCCACATTTCTCAAGAAATTCAACTCATTTCAACATCATTCGGCATCATTCCCCAAGAAGTCATTCAAAGTATTCGCCTTCACACGCAATTTCTCCAGAAATTGCATTTTCTAGTTATTATTATTATTCTACTTATTCCGCTCACTTTTTTGACGCTTAACTCCTTCCACATACTTCAACCGATTCACTCCGTTCCACTTTTCACTTATTCCAAATATTCATGACACGGCTGCTCACTTCTAGTTTCTACATTTTTCCACCGATTCAACTCGTTCCAACTTTCAACTGTTCATCTTTTGCCTACCTATTCCACACCTTCCCACTTACCAAAATTTACAAATTTTCAATTTTGAAATTCACACCAAATTTTCCCAAAATTTAGTTTTTCCCTTCTAATTTCTACATTTTTCAACCGATTCAACCCATTCCAACTTTATTCACTTTGTTCACCTTATGCTTACCATATTCACCCCCTTCACCCCCACTTCCACAATTCAACCCTTGACCCCCACTTCCAGAGTGGCGGCCATCTTGGATTGACCCTGAAGTGCCCCAATGAACCCGGAATGAACTGGAAGTGCCCCAAATCAAACCGGAATTGACCCCAAATGAACCGGAAGTGACCTCAGGTAAACCGGAAGTGACCCCAAATCAAACCGGAAGTGACCTTTTTAAACCGGAAGTGACCTTTTTAAACCGGAAGTGACCCCAAATAAACCGGAAGTGACCTCAGCTAGACCGGAAGTGCCTCTAATCAAACCGGAAGTGACCTAAATAGACCGGAAGTGACCCAAATCAAACCGGAAGTGACCCCAAATGAACCGGAAGTGACCTCAGGTAAACCGGAAGTGACCCAAATCAAACCGGAAGTGACCTTTTTAAACCGGAAGTTACCTTTTTAAACCGGAAGTGACCCCAAATAAACCGGAAGTGACCTCAGCTAGACCGGAAGTGCCTCTATTCAAACCGGAAGTGACTCAAATAGACCGGAAGTGACCCAAATCAAACCGGAAGTGACCCCAAATGAACCGGAAGTGACCTCAGGTAAACCGGAAGTGACCCCAAATCAAACCGGAAGTGACCTTTTTAAACCGGAAGTGACCCCAAATAAACCGGAAGTGACCTCAGCTAGACCGGGAATGCCTCTAATCAAACCGGAAGTGACCCAAATAGACCGGAAGTGACCCAAATCAAACCGGAAGTGACCTTATTTCAACATTAAGTGCCCTGAATACCTACATTTGCGCTAACTTTTGCAAATTTTGCCCGATTAAACCCGTTTCAACATTTTAACCCCAAAAGTGAACCTCCTGAAGCCGTTTTTTTTCCTTTTGTTCCAAATTTCAAAAAATTTTGGCGCAATTTTTTTTTCTTTTAATTCCCATTCATTCTATATTAGGATTCAAGATTTGCTCTAACTTCTACATTTTTTAACCGATTCAACTTGTTCCAACTTTCAAGTGTTCAATTTTGGTTTTCTACTCTAATTTCTACAATTTTCAACTTATTCAACCCATTCCACCTTTCAACTGTTCATCAATTTCCTACCTATTCCACAACTTCCCACTTACCCAAAATTCCAAATTTTCAATTTTGAAATTCACACCCAATTTTCCCAAATTTCCTTTTTCCCTTGTAATTTCTACATTTTTCAACCGATTCAACTCTTTTCAACATCATTCTGCAGCATTCCCCGAGTATTTATTCAACCTCTTCACCTTCACACGCAATTTCTTCAGGAATTGCAAATTCTAGTTATTATTATTATTCTACTTATTCCGCTCACTTTTTTGACGCTTAACTACTTCCACATACTTCAACCGATTCACTCCGTTCCACTTTTCACTTATTCCAAATATTCATGACACGGCTGCTTACATTTTTTTTGTTCGAAAAATTTTCCGTTTTCACAAAATTCACGATTTTGTGGCATTTTTTTCCCTATTCATTCTTAATGGCAGATTCAACATTTCACATTTTTGTTGTTCCAGTTTGAAATTCACTTATTTCAACACATTCAAATCACATTGGGGACATTCCCAAACTTGCCAAATTCAAAAATTTCACGTTTTCACTTTTAAAATTTGCACAAAATTTTGCAAAATTTCACAAAATTTAGTTTTTCACTTCTAATTTCTACATTTTTCCACCGATTCAACTCGTTCCAACTTTCAAGTGTTCATCTTTTGCCTACCTATTCCACACCTTCCCACTTACCAAAATTTCCAAATTTTCAATTTTGAAATTCACACCAAATTTTCCAAAAATTTAGTAGATCCCTTCTAATTTCTACATTTTTCAACCGATTCAACCCATTCCAACTTTATTCACTTTGTTCACCTTATGCTTACCATATTCACCCCCTTCACCCCCACTTCCACAATTCAACCCTTGACCCCCACTTCCAGAGTGGCGGCCATCTTGGATTGACCCTGAAGTGCCCCAATGAACTCGTAATGAACCGGAAGTGCCCCAAATCAAACCGGAATTGACCCAAATAGACCGGAAGTGACCCCAAATCAAACCGGAAGTGACCTTTTTCAACCGGAAGTGACCCCAAATAAACCGGAAGTGACCTCAGCTAGACCGGGAATGCCTCTAATCAAACCGGAAGTGACCCAAATAGACCGGAAGTGACCCAAATCAAACCGGAAGTGACCTTATCTCAACATTAAGTGCCCTAAATACCTACATTTGCGCTAACTTTTGCAAATTTTGCTCGATTAAACCCGTTTCAACATTTTAACCCCAAAAGTGAACCTCCTGAAGCCGTTTTTTTTCCTTTTGTTCCCAATTTCAAAAAATTTTGGCGCAATTTTTTTTCTTTTAATTCCCATTCATTCTCTATTAGGATTCAAGATTTGCTCTAACTTCTACATTTTTTAACCGATTCAACTCGTTCCAACTTTACACTGTTCATCTTTTGCCTTCCTATTCCACAACTTCCCACTTACCAAAAATTCTCTACAATTTTGTTTTTCTACTCTTATTTCTACATTTTTGAACCGATTCAACCCATTCCAACTTTATTCACTTTGATCACTTTATGCTTACCATATTCACCCCCTTGACCCCCACTTCCAGTGTGGCGGCCATCTTGGATTGACCCTGAAGTGCCCCCAATGAACCCAGAATGAACCGGAAGTGCCCCAAATCAAACCGGAAGTGACCTTAGGTAAACAGGAAGTGACCCCAAATCAAACCGGAAGTGACCTTTTCAAAACGGAAGTGACCTTTTTAAACCGGAAGTGACCCCAAATAAACCGGAAGTAACCTCAGCTAGACCGGAAGTGCCTCTTATCAAACCGGAAGTGACCCAAATAGACCGGAAGTGACCCAAATCAAACCGGAAATGACCATATTTCAACATTGAGTGCCCTAAATACATACCGTATTTGCCGGTGTATTGGTCGACCTTTTTCGATCCAAAATCGACCGAAAAAAATCGACCTCGACTTATACACCGAGTCATAAAATTTAACTTCGTATTCATCGCTTCAAATGTGATGGTAACCAAGGCCGTTTCTCATGCATCTCATTGTTGCGAGTGCGCGGCCCGCTGGAAGTCGAATGAGGCGCCGCGATCTCCTCCGCGGTGCTTATAAACAGCCGATCCGCTCGGCGGGGGCTATTTTCGGCCACTTGGCTCGTGCGCACGGCCTCCCGGATGTGCCGGGCGGGTGCGCGAGCTCGCCGGCCGCTGGAAGTCGAATGAGACGCCGCGAGCACCTCCGCGGTGCTTATAAACAGCCGATCCGCTCGGCGGGGGCTATTTTCGGCCACTTGGCTCGTGCGCACGGCCTCCCGGATGTGCCGGGCGGGTGCGCGAGCTCGCCGGCCGCTGGAAGTCGAATGAGGCGCCGCGAGCACCTCCGCGGTGCTTATAAACAGCCGATCCGCTCGGCGGGGGCTATTTTCGGCCACTTGGCTCGTGCGCACGGCCTCCCGGATGTGCCGGGCGGGTGCGCGAGCTCGCCGGCCGCTGGAAGTCGAATGAGCCGCCGCGACCACCTCCGCGGTGCTTATAAACAGCCGATCCGCTCGGCGGGGGCTATTTTCGGCCACTTGGCTCGTGCGCACGGCCTCCCGGATGTGCCGGGCGGGTGCGCGAGCTCGCCGGCCGCTGGAAGTCCAATGAGGCGCCGCGATCTCCTCCGCGGTGCTTATAAAGTGCCGATCCGCTCGGCTTGGAGCTATTTCCGGCCTCCCGTTGGTGCCGGGCGGCGTGCGCGAGCTCGCCGGCCGCGATCTCCTCCGCGGTGCTTATAAACAGCCGTATGCGCACGGCCTCCCGGAATTTGAACACATTTCGTCAATAAATTTCGCATATTGAATTTTGAAGTTTAATATAATGCAACAATTGAGCTCGACTTATACAAAGGATATATCATAAAATCGTAAATTTCCGTCGAATTTTAGGGGGTCGACTTATACACCGAGTCGACCTGTACACCGGCAAATACGTTACATTTGCACTAACTTTTGCAAATTTTGCCCGATTAAACCCGTTTCAACATTTTAACCCCAAACGTGAACCTCCTGAAGCCGTTTTTTTTCCTTTTGTTCCAAATTTCAAAAAATTTTGGTGCAATTTTTGTTTCTTTTAATTCCCATTCATTCTCTTTTAGTATTCAAGATTTGCTCTAACTCCTACATTTTTTAACCGATTCAATCGTTCCAACTTTCAACTGTTCATCTTTTGCCTTCCTATTCCACAACTTCCCACTTACCAAAAATTCTCTACAATTTTGTTTTTCTACTCTAATTTCTACATTTTTCAACTTATTCAAGCCATTCCACCTTTCAACTGTTCATCATTTTCCTACCTATTCCACAACTTCCCACTTACCCAAAATTCCAAATTTTCAATTTTGAAATTCACACCCAATTTTCCCAAATTTCCTTTTTCCCTTGTAATTTCTACATTTTTCAACCGATTCAACTCTTTTCAACATCATTCTGCAGCGTATTTATTCAACCTCTTCACCTTCACACGCAATTTCTTCAGGAATTGCAAATTCTAGTTATTATTCAACTTATTCCGCCCATTTTTTTGGCACCTAACTAGTCCTACATGCTTCAACCGATTCACCCCGTTCAAACTTTCACACATTCCAAAATTTCATGGCATGCTTGCTACCATTTTTTTTGTTGATCACATTTACCGTTTTTGTGTAATTAGCAAATTTGTGACTTTTAAATCCCCATTCATTCTTAATGGCGATTTCAACACAAGCCACTTTCCCGTGTGGGTTCGAATTTTACAGTGGGCGGAATTTATTTTCGAAAAAAGTAGAATACTAGTGCGAAGGTCTTCGCCTTCACACGCAATTTCTTCAGGAATTGCAAATTCTAGTTATTATTCAACTTATTCCTCCCACATTTTTGGCACCTAACTAGTCCTACATGCTTCAACCGATTCACCCCGTTCAAACTTTCACACATTCCAAAAATTCATGGCATGCTTGCTACCATTTTTTTTGTTCATAACATTTACCGTTTTTGTGTAATTAGCAAATTTGTGACTTTTAAATCCCCATTCATTCTTAATGGTGATTTCAACACGAGCCATTTTCCTGCGTGGGTTCGAATTTTACAGTGGGCGGAATTTATTTTTGAAAAAAGTAGAATAACAATAGTGCGAAGGTCTTCGCCTTCACACGCAATTTCTTCAGGAATTGCAAATTCTATTTATTATTCAACTTATTCCTCCCACATTTTTGGCACCTAACTAGTCCTACATGCTTCAACCAATTCACCCCGTTCAAACTTTCACACATTCCAAGAATTCATGTCATGCTTGCTACCATTTTTTTTGTTCATAACATTTACCGTTTTTGTGTAATTAGCAAATTTGTGACTTATAATTCCCCATTCATTCTTAATGGCAGTTTCAACACGAGCCATTTCCCTGCGTGGGTTCGAATTTTACACGTGTCACATTGGGCGTCTCACCATTACACAAACTCACACGACACTGGCTGCAATTTTTGTCGTTATAAACATTTATAGTCTTTGCATAATTAGTACATTTGTGCTATAAATTACGCATATGATCATTTTTTATGTTTTTAATTTACAAGTCTAATTTAGGTCTATATATAATTTTGACCAATTTTAGACGTCTAAATTAGGTCTTTACATAGACCAGACGTCGAATAGACGTCTATGGCTGACAGGGGTTTAATAGATGTCTATCCCGTAGACGTCCAAAAATAACTTTCACATATAGACGTCTAATAGATGTCTATCCCGTAGACATCTATAGTATAGACGTCTATCAGACGTCTACGCTATAGACGTCTATGGCATAGACGTCTATTTTTATTTCACTTTTAGACCTTTTTAGACGTGTTTTAGCCGAGACGTCTGGGTATTATATAGACGTCTAATAGACATCTATTAGACATCAACATGGTCACAGGGATTATTCACGTTCATTCACTAAACTGTTCACGCCAGGAGACGCAACATGTTCACTTTCTGATCCATTGATGCACGTGCAGACAGTTCACGTACGGGGTAGTCAGTACTCGTTCACTCTTTGATCCGTTCTTGCAACGAACGGGAAATGCAAATCACTCACTGACTCGTTCACTCACAGATCCGTTCAGTAGGTGAACGGGAAAACCAATTCACTGACTCATTCGTGAACGGGAAGTTACGTCGTTTTTTTTCTTCATTTTGTTTTACGGCGAGGTGGCACTAGCTTCAATGCGCATTACTGACACCTACGGTGTGAGATAAGTTATTGCATGCTGGTTGAAGTCATATGAACTGAAAAAAGAACAACCAACTTCAGGAAGTGATCCGTTCACTCACGTTCACTGAGACGATTCGTTCTTTTGAACCAATCGTTCACTCACGAGCCAACACCAATAGGGAGCTCTCACTCTGCTGAGCTTTCAGTGCACCGCCTGCAAGTGCAAGCTCAGAGCAGAAGCAGTTTTTGCCATGGGCAACATGGGCGGGCATTGTTTTATGTCACATGGCGCCGCCCCACCGCGGATTTTTCATCTTCCTGCTTCGGCTAGGCGCGTTTGACTCGCATTCTGTCGTGTGCGCGTCAGAGCATCTCTGTCGGGCAGCGGTCGAAGTGCGCAGACTCTCTGCATCCTTCACATCCTTACACATCCAGCAGCATCACCACTTGAGGGAGCGAGACAAGACACCAGACGACGCCCCGGTTGGACAGGACTGGACCGGACCACAGCAGCCTCGTCTTCTTTTTGCTGACGAATGTGAAGGACGACGAGGGCTGCGCCTGTTTCCTCTTCCAGATTCCTTCCTTCTGTCGGTCCGTCCTCTTCTCAATCGTTTGGACACTTCTCTGTCACAAAATGGCGGACATGACGGAGCTTCGACCATCCTACGGTGGGTGAATCCCGGTCAAGCTGCTAGCGGGCGGCCGGGCGTCGTCCTCCGTCGATCGCTCTAGAGCCGTCGCCGTCGTGATCCTCCTCGCTTTCCCAGAAGGCTCGCTGCGCTTTCGATTGTACCCACCGCGGGCGCGGCGCCACCCGTGCAGTCGACGACTCGCGGCCATTTCGCTTCCCTTGTGCTGCTTTTCACAGTTTCTGGTCGTTGTATTTACATCCAAATGTGGCTTCGACGTCACAACAGCGCCTTGGGAGCGGCGATTGTTTTTAAATCATGTTGTTTGATTGTTTGATTTGATCAGCTCCCGAAAATGTATTATAGATGGACATGTACTCTTTTTAGGCATAGATGTTGACGCTCCCGTCGCTGCGCACCCTTAAATGTTTTAGCTGTTCTTTCAGTGACGTCATGTCTGTACGCAGTGGGCCAGGGGCGATCGGAGCGAAATGAACATGACGTCAGTGTTTTCGCTACACTGGATCGTTTGTTCTCTTCGCGTTGGGAATTATTTTGCCATTGCCCGTGCCCTAATCACTAAATAGGCAATTTCGGTAGTCGACTATGTTGCAAAAAAACTCTGTTAACAGTAATAAGCATTACATTATATCGGAGGAATAGGGAGTCACAAAGCCACAGTGTGTGTATGTGTGTCTGTGTGTGGGGGGTGGTTGCTAGGCAGCACGCTACTGTCTTTCAGCAAGGCATGACATCATGTGACTGGAGGAAGGAAGAGCTTGATTCTGATAGGCTAAAGCCAAACTTGTGTGTAGTGTCACATTAGGACAAGGAGTGCACAAAGAGATTGGCAAAGTGTGGCCCCCGCCCGTCCGAATCCCTCCTCTCCCTCTTTCACACTTCCTTTTTGTCTCACAGCCATGTCTCCCATCCTGGCGGGCTTCCTGGGCGCGGGCGTTCTGGTGATGGCAGTGATCGCGGCACTTCTGCTGTGGTCATTCTGCCAGCGCCGCTACCTGCGCGTGTCCGGACGCTACAAGCTGCACAGTGACCGCTACTGCGACGCTGAGGACCCGCCTTACAAGTTCATCCACATGCTGAAGGGGATCAGTATTTACCCTGAATCTCTCAGCAGCAGCAAGAGAATCGTACGCAGCGCCCGGCGGGCCGACAGCCCGGCGGGGGCCAGGGGCATGGTGCTGGTAGATGCTGAGAACAACGTTCTAGACGTCCCGGGTCAGCTTCAGATGAGTCACCTAGTGGCGCCCACTGGGACGGGCCCACGGGCCAGCCCCACCTGCCTGGAGCGGGCACTGCCTGTGCGCGCCGACTATTGCTGTCTGGATAGCAGCTCAGCCGGCAGCAGTCAGAGCAGCAGCAAGACGGCATCGCCCTTCACCCCCGCCTCCTCGGAAGCGGAAGTTGACGCTGGCTTGGGTGCCGTCAGCCTCACCGTGGACTACAACTTCCCCAAGAAGGCCCTGGTAGTTACGGTGGATGGGGCCCGGGGCCTGCCCGCCATGGACGAGCAGGCCGGCACCTCGGACCCCTACGTCAAGATGACGGTGCTGCCCGAGAAGAAGCACCGTGTCAAGACCCGCGTGCTGAGAAAGACCCTTGACCCACTTTTTGATGAGACCTTCACCTTCTACGGCGTGGCCTACAGCTCGCTGCCCGAGCTCACGCTGCACTTCTTGGTGCTCAGCTTCGACCGCTTCGCTCGCGACGATGTCATCGGCGAGGCCCTAGTGCCGCTCAAGGGCGTGGATCCCAGCACGGGCCGGGTCCACTTGAGCCAGCGGATCACCAAGAGAAACACGCAGGTGAGGCGGGCACGCTGGCGGTTCCCGTGTCGACGTTCACCGGTGACGGACCCTTGATGGTCTCGCCTTGAATGCTTTGCGCTGACGATGTTACAAATATTGATCAAAATAATCCTGATGATTGTGCAGCCCGAATACAAACAGAGAAAAGTGGCAAGAAGCCGCCACGGGCCACAACTCGCATGTCGACTCACCGGCCAATCCGACTCCCTGTTCTGTGATTGTGTCAAATATGAAACACTGTGTGTTTTCAGTGCGAGAATCGCGGCGAGCTGCTGGCGTCGTTGTCCTATCAACCGGTGTCTCATCGCCTGAGCGTGGTGGTGCTCAAGGCCCGACACCTCCCCAAGATGGACGTCGCTGGCCTGTCTGCCAGTAAGTCCATCCAACGACATGCACATAAGTACAAGAGGAAAAATATTGTATTAACATTAATATAATTAATATTATATATAAATATTATAGAATGTTTCCATTTTGAGTGAGTAAGCACTACAGCAGAAAATGCCACACCAACTCGCGTACCTCTCGTCTTGTCCCTGTGAAGTGAAAAAGAACCCGAGTGCATGTGTCGTCAACGTGTCTGCCAATTGTGAACAAATGCCCCAAAAAAATCAAAAAGATGAAAAATAATAATTTGAGCCCTCCTCCCGGTCATCTGATGCTGTGAGTGAGTCTGCCAAGTGAGCTAAAAGCACACGCTAACGCTTGCGCTGCGTCCGCAGACCCATACGTGAAGGTCAACGTGTTCTACGGCCGCAAGCGCATTGCTAAGAAGAAGACCCACGTGAAGAAGTGCACGCTCAACCCCGTCTTCAACGAGTCCTTCATCTATGACATCCCGCCCGAGCTACTGCCTGAGATCTCCGTGGAGTTCCTGGTTGTGGACTTCGACCGCACTGCCAAGAATGAAGTCCTGGGACGCCTGCTGCTGGGCCTGCACGGCGTTCCGCCTTCCGGCGCCGCCCACTGGCGGGAGGTCTGTGAGAACCCCCGCCGGCAGATCTCCAAGTGGCACGCCCTCAGTGAGTACTGAGTGTCGCACCGCGCCAAGACTGACCGCTGCACGGACCCCGGTGTAGCGCACGTACACACACACACACACACACACACACGCGCAAGTGCGCACACACACACACACACACACACGCGCAAGTGCGCACACACACACACACACACACACACACACACACATTTGAGATCCTCCTTTCAAGCACCATCTTTTATGGCCACACAAACCACAAAATGCGCTCGAACTAAGGAAAGTGTGTGTGTGTGTGTGTGTGTGTGTGTGTGTGTGTGTGTGTGTGTGTGTGTGTGTGTGTGTGTGTGTGTGTGTGTGTGTGTGTGTGTGTGTGTGTGTGTGTGTGTGTGTTAATATGGTTTGACAAAGAAGAAAAGCAAGTTGGTGATGTCTGATATCATGCAGTTAATTTGCATGTGTTTGTAAAGAGAAGAAACAACAACCCCCCCTCCCAGGCCAATTCCCCTCCATGCTTTGTGCTGACGCCTGCCGGTGCATGTCATGGAAATCCCTTTGGAGCAACCCTCCCTGTCAAATCCACCTCCAGCTCCAGGCATTTTACATTTGTGTGTATGACGGATCGCAGGCTTTCCCTTAGACTCAGACGTTCCCTCACTAAGTCCACGGGATGGGAGCCATTATGTTTGGTTTTGACCCACCTGGTTTAAGGTACGTTGATTCTCCTGTCAGGACTTTCGATTCACCCACTCTGAACAACCGCCAACGAGGCGTGAAGAGGTCGAGTCTGAGAGTGGGCCCAACTACCACATTGTGTTTTCGTGAATTCCACAGAGAGCCGCTACGCAAAGACGTCACGCTTGAAATCTGGAATGAACTTGTGGCGCAGATTCAAATTTTCCACTCACACCACTGAGTGCTAGTGCGGCGAATTGTACATACTGGGGAAGACAAAGAGATCTTAAGCTGGATACGGACAATACGGGATGAGGCACAAAGGACTTTCTGCGGTGCGGCGGCTCTCGTGTGCAGGTGCCAATGTGTAGATAAATTAACGTGTGTGCTTGTTTGTAGCATGAAAGACTTACTCTTAGCTTTCATTCATCGCTTGCGTCCCAGCCAACGAGTCGTCCGCGAGCCAGGGCACACTAACGTCATGGCCACGCTAACCTGTCAAGGAGCTCAAGGTGAACCGGGGCGCCACCAGCAGGCGTGGCAATGTGACATGACTCCAAAAGCTCCAAAGACGTTTTCCGATGATGATGTCGTAACTTTCTGTGCTAAGGAGCAGCTCAAAATCTTTTTTTCTACAGTTGACTACGATGCCCACTTCAAATCCCAACATTGTTAGTCAATGCTATTCGTTGAATGGCGTCAGCCCGCAAGTCAACCATATGTAAATGTGTCGAGATTGAGTGTGGACACGAGCCTTCTTACACCATAAATACACCATGAATAATGTACCAGCCAGTGGCGTTGTTACCCCACTGAAAAGCACACCACCGGAGTCTGTCTGGCACGCCCGCTAACTCCAAACACGACGTCATTGGTCGTGTGGGCCATCATGACGGGCTACTCCCAATCCGCGGCAGTCGTGAATATGGAGACTTGACATGTAGATTTTGAATCAATGTTCTAGCTATCCCATATCCTGAAAGCTTTCTCCGCCCTTGGAGCCCCCTCTGCTTTACACCTGAATGATGCTAACGTGAAAATAAAACAAAATAGCCTGACGCCTCCTTTCTTCAATCTTCTTTGCATTTTATGTCGACGACTCGTTGTGTCGTCAGCTCCTCAAGCGCATGGACAGCAAAACGTGAATTCTCTCTACAGCCAGACCGTGGTGCTGTTGAACAGCCACACTCTGGCAGCCCGCGTCCCTTACATGGATAGTCGGGTTGATTTGAAACTTGTCTGCCGGAGTGACTCGCGATATGCTGACAGGGATCATATGAGGGGAGTTTTCTTCATATCTTTTCCAAAGCCGAGGAGGAGCCGAGAGAAATGCATTCGCTGGGTAGAAGCGTAAACAGCAGGGATTTGCAGTAAAAAATGCATGCACGCACACACACACACACAAAAATTAATCCCTCGCTACATCGCGGTTCGCTTATCGCGGGTTCACTACATCGTGAATTTATTTTTCCAAATTAATAAAATATTTAAAAGTCAAAATAAAACTTCTAAATTGAGGAATTATGGCACACAACTTGCCCACACGCCAGCAGAAGGCAAGGAGTGCCCACACAATTGCAGTGCGTACAACTTGTACCTTTTTATGAAAAAAAGTTATAATAATAATGGTTCTAAAAACATACTGACAGTATCTACACTTGTACCTCATAAAAATTATAATAATAAAAGTTGTTCTAGAAACATATTTCAAAGTCAAAGTCAGCTTTATTGTCAATTTCTCCACATGCCAAAGACACACAAAGAAACCGAAATTTCGTTCCCCGCTATCCCACGGTGACAAGACATGGCCCACAATAGACAATCAAGTAAACAAGAAAACAACAGCGTGCTGAATAAATAATGAATAAATAACACAACAAATAAATAAGAGGAGCAAAAAGGAGCAAGTGAGCGTACAGCCGACATTCCAGAAAATTGCGCAACAGTGCCGCACGCTACACAGAAGGGGGTAGCGAGTTCAGGGTCCTAACAGCCTGGAGAAAGAAGCTGTTGGCGAGTCTGGGGGTGCGGGAGCGCAGGCTCCTGTACCTCTTCCCAGAGGGCAGAAGGTCAAACAAAGAGTGAGCTGGGTGACTCACATCACTCGCAATCGTGGTTGCCTTGCGGGCGAGATGGGAGGTGTAAATGTCCTTCAGGGAGGGGAGCGAAGCACCAATAATCTTACCAGCCGTATTCACTATGCGCTGCAGGGCCTTCAAGTTCTGTTCAGTGCAGCTACCACCCCAGACAGCGATGCAACTGGTGAGGACGCTCTCAATGGTGCCACGGTAGAATGTAGACAGGACTGCCTGAGGAGCACATGCACGCCTGAGCTTCCGCAGGAAGTACAGGTGGCTCTGAGCTTTCTTTGCCAGTGACGAGTTGTTTGCGGACCAGGAGAGGTCCTCACTGATGTGCACCCCCAGGAACTTGGTGCAGCTCACCCTCTCCACCACAGCACCGTCGATGATCAGCGGCAGGTGTTTTGTGTGACCCTTCCGGAAGTCAACAACGATTTCCTTGGTCTTGCTTACGTTCAGCAGGAGGTTGTTGTCCCTGCACCACGTGGTCAGAAGGTCAACTTCCGACCTGTACCGAGTCTCGTCGCCCTTCGTGATGAGACCCACCAGAGTCGTGTCGTCAGCAAACTTCACTATGCGGTTGTCGCTGTAGGTCGCAGTGCAGTCATGCGTCAGCAAGGTGAAGAGCAATGGACTGAGCACGCAGCCCTGGGGGGGGCCCTGTTAGAGATTTGCTAACTCCAACTTATTTTGCAAGAACCACACGGGAGACAAGTAAGTCCTTTTAGACACCTGCAGGTGGAGAGTCCATTCGTCGCTGTGCATACAGCGATGTTCGAATAGAGCTCTGAACTCTCCTTCCTGCAAGAGGATATTTATTAAGAGAAACAGAGTGGGGGTATGAGTGGGCTGAATAGAAAGCCCTTGTCCTCTAGTCTAAACATCTCAGGGGATGTTTTACGACCTTGTGATAAGGAGGACAAGGTAAGGTATTTATTACCTGTTGCATTCCAACATAATCCTATGATAAAGATAACCTGGAACACCCTAACAGCCCCCGTGCTCAGCGTGATGCTGGCGGAGATTTTGTCGCCAACATGCACCACACGCAAACTGGAAAGGGTCAATGGTGGGGGGGAGAACGGATTTGATGTGCTCCATGACAAGCCGCTCAAAGCACTTCATGATAATGGGCGTCAGTGCCACGGGGCGGTAGTCATTGAAGTAGGACGGTGCAGGTTTCTTCGGCACAGGAACGATGGTGGCAGCCTTGAAACACGAGGGGACGATGTTCTGCTGCAGGGAAACGTTAAAGATGTCCGTGAAGACACCCGACAGCTCCCCAGCGGAGTCCTTAAGCGCTCGACCCGGGATGTTGTCAGGGCCCGCCGCCTTACGGGTGTCAATAGCAGCAAGCGTCCTCCTCACTCCGTCGGCAGAGAGGCGCAGGGGCTGCTCGTGTGGGGGGGGGAGTGGTCTTCAGCGGGCAAGTGCTGTTCTGGGCGTCGAAGTGAGCAAAGAAGCGGTTAAGATCGTTCAGCAGACGGACGTCGCCCTCACAGCTCCTCTGCGCGGGCTTGTAGTCCGTGATGGTCTGAATGCCCTGCCAAAGGCTCCGTGCGTCCTTGCTGTCCTTGAAGTGGGTGGAGACCTTGCACGGGAACGCCTTTTTCGCTTCTTTGATGCCCCGGGACAGGTTGGCCCTCGCTGTCCTTAAGCCAGCCTCATCCCCCGCTCTGAAAGCCTTGTCCCTGTCCTTCAGCAGTCTGAGGACAGCCCCTGTCAGCCACGGCTTCCAGTTCGCTCGAGTGACGACGGATTTTGAGCGAGTCACATCATCGATGCACTTCGCGATGTAAGAGGAAACAGAGTCAGTATACTCCTCTATGTCCGTCCGATCGTTGTAGGTGGCCGCCTGCTTAAACAAGTCCCAGTCAGTGGTGTCGAAGCAGTCACGAAGTGCATCGGAGGCACCCTCAGGCCACACCCGAACCCGCCTCCGAACCGGCCTGGGTGCCTATACCAATTGTCTGTATGCGGGCAAAAGCAAAACGGTGAGATGGTCAGAAAGCCCAAGATGGGGGAGGGGGGTGCCTTTGAAAGCTCCCTTATGTGCAGAGTAGACTAGGTCCAGGAAGCTGTCTCTACATGTCGGAAAAGTATTTACAGTATGTGTTAAGAATTCTCCATGTTATTTATGTTATTCAGCCGTGCTTTGATTTGAGGTAGGGTGATTTATTTTGAAGGCTGTTTTCAGGCAATACCACTTCTTGTTTTACGTTCGTGTCGGTTACGGTGGTATAGGAGTCATTGACGATGTAAGTGGGTCTCCTAACAAGAGAAATGAACGATCAAGTGTCTAACCTTTAGGACAATTTAGTATTGCTCCAAATGTTTGTTTACATTCCTTTAGCGGTCCGTTTTCGCGTGTTAGCACGATCGCGAATTGGCATCTTTCCACGAACTCGTTAGCCTGCCCAGTACTTCTTGTTAACATGTTATACGCACAAACGTATAATATTTATATTTTCAATATTTATACAACATTTTCTGTATGTTATTTATACTATGAATGTAGTATTTTATATGTTTGAAACAATTATTTAATGTTTTAATAATAAAATGTGTACTTAAAGGGTTTCATATACATTTATTGACACACAAAAAATGTACAGATGAAAGGGTGATAAAGGGAAATGTGCTTTCGGCAGTTTGCAAACATATTTTTAAGGTTGTGTTAAACTTATAATCATATTAATATAATATCTAGTATTGGAGTGCTCGTGTGGATTGGTGGGTGGCGAAGAATGTGCACGCAAACTGCATGAACTTGTTTTCTTCGAAGTGTTGTGGAATAGGCCCAGACAGGGAGTACCGGACGAGAACACCTCAAGGTCGGTGAGAAACGAGAACATCACGTCCAGGTGGTCGGGCTTCGCGGGAAAAACCCAACCGCCTAACCTCAGCAATAACACCGACACGGGGAGGAGATGGCCATCGACCAATCATGTCACAATGTTTAATATTCATATTGTGTTTCTTCAAAACTGGGCAACCCGGAAGAATGTGTCGTCTTTTGGTGGTCACAAAAACGCACGAGTTTTAGTGTGAGGGACCCGGGACCCAGGCCTGTATTAGTGCGCTTTGTCAGGAATAAACAATTGGTAAATTTGGTCTGATTGATCTACTGGTCTTCTCTTTGACAGAACGAACTTGCAAAATTGTTAGGTGCGCCAGTGTGTGGATTGGGACATAGCAACTCATGTGTTAAGTGTTGATCGCAATTTGGAGTCAGATCAATAACTAAAATCCGTAACCTAACAATTTCTTGGTGACCCTGACGTGATGTCAAGAGAAGGGTAATTGACAACTCGTGGTCTTTAGCCAAGACACCGGACAGTGTCAGGGACACTGTCTCCCGGTCGGCGAACCGTTTGGAATAAGCGCACAAAGTTGAGCTGGTACGACGTCTCCTCAACCCTGAGCTCATCACCGATAAGGTAAGCAGAATACCTGTTACTATAAGTCGAAATTCTGCAAATTGAAAGAGGAAATTTAAGAGGAGACTGTCGTTCAGATCAAATAAGGTGTGCATGAAGTTAAGATACATACGGTGAATAAGTTTGGAATTTACGTGTGTAACGTGTACGGTAAAGTCAGGGACTTACGCGTACTATGGATAGGTCAGGGACCTAGTGCTTCGTCGTGGCGGACAAGGGTGCGGTGACGGTCGTATTCAAATAGCTGTTTTTTTTTTAGAGATCCCCGAGGGGAAGTGAGGCCTCCTCAAAAATTATCCGGTGGTAACAGTTCCTCCTGTGAGAGATCAGACCGCTAAAATATCCAAAATGAACCAAATTGGGGGGAGAGTGTGTGTGCGCGCAGAGGATCCTCATGAGTGGGTGTGTATACTAGTGTGTGTGAGTGAGATGTGTGTTCTATGGAAGAAATCAGTCATGGAGAATGTTTAGGAGGCTTTTGAGCGATAATAGGGAAATTGAGAAGTGGACAATGGTGTGTTTAAGTTGGTTAGAGAAACTAAGATGAGCAAGGTGTGGCAGTAGAGAAAATAAGGCGTGTGACAGAAAGTTACTAGAACGGTGGCTTGATAGTATGAGAATAAGAGACAACAAATGTTGTGTAGAAGACATTGAAAGATGTCGAATGTGAACATGATGAAGGGCACAACAGCAAAGTTGGCCTGCCCTTTGAGAGGTTGAGACTGATGAGCGTGCCTGCACTCGCGCGTAGTCGCGGGTCTGGGCTGTGCGCTTGGGCCTGTGCTATGCTCGTGCGGGCGGTGGGCCGGCATCATGATTGTTGCAGGAAATGGCCAGCCTGTAACTGGTCAACATTGATGCCGCGCCCCCCCTCGCACGGGGGGTGCTATGGCTGCGGGCGGGGCAGGGACAGTGTGAGTTTCTCAGTGAATGTTTGAAGCAGTGAGATTGAAGGAATGTATATGCTGATGTGGAAGCGCAAATTGTGAGTGGTATTGACCGATAGAAAGTGGCAAAGAAGCTACATGAGAGATGGATTCAAATCCCTTTGTCTGTGTGTTCTGTGTTCGTGCGTAATCTCTGTAAAATTTGTGTCAGTCTGTCGTCGTTCGTCTGAGCTCTGTGTGCGTGCTTTGTGTATTGGCGTGCGTGCGTGCGGATGCGTGTGTGTGTGTACGTGCGGTTGTGTGCGCGCTCGGTGTGTGCGTTTATGTTCACCGATGGGCCAATATACCCTGGTGACTCAACATGAGCAGCGGGGGGAAGGAAGGACCGACAGCACGCTGGTAGCTGTTTGCTAGAGTAACGGGTGATGACCTCATAAATGAGGTCATGAGAGGGAATAAAGGGACATGTGCTTTCGGCAGTTTGTTAAACTTATAATCATATTACCGTATTTGCCGGTGTATTGGTCGACCTTTTTCGATCCAAAATCGACCGAAAAAAATCGACCTCGACTTATACACCGAGTCATAAAATTTAACTTCGTATTCATCGCTTCAAATGTGATGGTAACCAAGGCCGTTTCTCATGCATCTCATTGTGCGTTGCACTTAGAAAATTTGAACCGGGCGGCGTGCGCGAGTGCGCGGCCCGCTGGAAGTCGAATGAGGCGCCGCGACCACCTCCGCGGTGCTTATAAACAGCCGATCCGCTCGGCGGGGGCTATTTTCGGCCACTTGGCTCGTGCGCACGGCCTCCCGGATGTGCCGGGCGGGTGCGCGAGCTCGCCGGCCGCTGGAAGTCCAATGAGGCGCCGCGACCACCTCCGCGGTGCTTATAAACAGCCGATCCGCTCGGCGGGGGCTATTTTCGGCCACTTGGCTCGTGCGCACGGCCTCCCGGATGTGCCGGGCGGGTGCGCGAGCTCGCCGGCCGCTGGAAGTCCAATGAGGCGCCGCGATCTCCTCCGCGGTGCTTATAAACAGCCGATCCGCTCGGCGGGGGCTATTTTCGGCCACTTGGCTCGTGCGCACGGGCTCCCGGATGTGCCGGGCGGGTGCGCGAGCTCGCCGGCCGCTGGAAGTCCAATGAGGCGCCGCGACCACCTCCGCGGTGCTTATAAACAGCCGATCCGCTCGGCGGGGGCTATTTTCGGCCACTTGGCTCGTGCGCACGGCCTCCCGGATGTGCCGGGCGGGTGCGCGAGCTCGCCGGCCGCTGGAAGTCCAATGAGGCGCCGCGATCTCCTCCACGGTGCTTATAAAGTGCCGATCCGCTCGGCTTGGAGCTATTTCCGGCCTCCCGTTGGTGCCGGGCGGCGTGCGCGAGCTCGCCGGCCGCGATCTCCTCCGCGGTGCTTATAAACAGCCGCATGCGCACGGCCTCCCGGAATTTGAACACATTTCGTCAATAAATTTCGCATATTGAATTTTGAAGTTTAATATAATGCAACAATTGAGCTCGACTTATACAAAGGATATATCATAAAATCGTAAATTTCCGTCGAATTTTAGGGGGTCGACTTATACACCGAGTCGACCTGTACACCGGCAAATACGGTAATATAATATCTGGTATTGGAGTGCTCGTGTGGATTGGTGGGTGGCGAAGAATGTGCAGGCGAACTGCATGAACTTGTTTTCTTCAAAGTGTTGTGGAATAGGCCCAGACAGGGAGTACCGGACGAGAACACCTCAAGGTCGGTGAGAAACGAGAACAACATCACGTCCAGGTGGTCGGGCTTCGCGGGGAAAACCCAACCGCCTGACCTCAGCAATAACACCGACACGGGGAGGAGATGGCCATGGACCAATCATCTCACAATGTTTTGCATGTTTTAATATTCATATAGTGTTTCTTTAAAACTGGGCAACCCGGAAGAATGTGTCGTCTTTTGGTGGTCACAAAAACGCACGGGTTTTAGTGTGAGGGACCCGGGACCCAGGCCTGTATTAGTGCGCTTTGTCAGGAATAAACAATTGGTAAATTTGGTCTGATTGATCTACTGGTCTTCTCTTTGACAGAACGAACTCGCAAAATTGTTAGGTTTGCCAGTGTGTGGATTGGGACATAGCAACTCGTGTTAAGTGTTGATCGCAATTTGGAGTCAGATCAATAACTAAAATCCGTAACCTAACAGTGACCGTACTTCGCAGATTTCGCTTGTTGCGGGTGTTTTTTGGAACCAATTATCCGCGATAAATGAGGGATTACTGTAATTCTGTTTCTGTGCTCCATGTACTCGATATCAATGTTCCAGACCCACCAAGCATGTGTTCTGTCAGTTGTTTTTGGATTCTTATGAATAGAAAATAGAAAATGTACAATATAAAAAATATTATATTTATGTATAAATATAAATATAAATTCTTATGAATAAAATATGCACTTAAATGGTTTCATATACATTTATTGACACAAAAATGAACAGATAAGAAAATGTACAGACGAGGTGACCGTATGTAATGTAAAATATCAAAAATATGATATTATATATAAATATAAATTCTTATGAATAAAATATGCCCTTAAATGGTTTCATATACATTTACTGACACAGAAAAAATGAACAGATAAAAAAAATGTATTTCGCGGATTTCACTTATTGCGGGTGGTTTTTGGAACCAATTATCTGTGATAAACGAGGGATTACTGTAAAATATATATTATACATATATATCTATATCTATATATATATATATATAGATATAGATATAGATATGTATAATATATATTTTTTGTGACATGGTTAGGTGCCGGACAGATTTTACCGGGGGGAGGGCCATCAGTGCCTCCCCAGTCATGAACGTCACCGACGTCACTGATATATGTGTGTATATAAATAAATAAATATATATGTATATATATATATATTTTTTTTTTTTGAACGGTAGTATATATATATATATATATATATATATATATACTACCGTTCAAAAGTTTGGGGTCACATTGAAACTTCCTTATTTTTGAAGGAAAAGCACTGTACTTTTCAATGAGGATAATTTTAAACTAGTCTTAACTTTAAAGAAATACACTCTATACATTGCTAATCTGGTAAATGACTATTCTAGCTGCAAATGTCTGGTTTTTGGTGCAATATCTACATAGGTGTATAGAGCCCCATTTCCAGCAACTATCACTCCAATGTTCTAATGGTACAATGTGTTTGCTCATTGGCTCAGAAGGCTAATTAATGATTAGAAAACCCTTGTGCAATCATGTTCACACATCTGAAAACAGTTTAGCTTGTTACAGGAGCTACAAAACTGACCTTCCTGTGAGCAAATTGAGTTTCTGGAATATCACATTTGTGGGGTCAATTAAACGCTCAAAATGGCCAGAAAAAGAGAACTTTCATCTGAAACTCGACAGTCTATTCTTGTTCTTAGAAATGAAGGCTATTCCATGCGAGAAATTGCTAAGAAATTGAAGATTTCCTACAACGGTGTGTACTACTCCCTTCAGAGGACAGCACAAACAGGCTCTAACCAGAGTCGAAAAAGAAGTGGGAGGCCGCGTTGCACAACTGAGCAAGAAGATAAGTACATTAGAGTCTCTAGTTTGAGAAACAGACGCCTCACAGGTCCCCAACTGGCATCTTCATTAAATAGTACCCGCAAAACACCAGTGTCAACATCTACAGTGAAGAGGCGGCTGCGGGATTCTGGGCTTCAGGGCAGAGTGGCAAAGAAAAAGGCATATCTGAGACTGGCCAATGTTAGAGATTTGCTAACTCCAACTTATTTTGCAAGAACCACACGGGAGACAAGTAAGTCCTTTTAGACACCTGCAGGTGGAGAGTCCATTCGTCGCTGTGCATACAGCGATGTTCGAATAGAGCTCTGAACTCTCCTTCCTGCAAGAGGATATTTATTAAGAGAAACAGAGTGGGGGTTGAGAGTTGACAGGTTTGGTGAACCCCCGGCCTCTGGTAAGATCAGAGCAGGGGGTGTTTTACGATGTTGTGGGAAACAGAACAACTTTGATTGCTTCCTCTGCAGCTGGTCAATCGAGCAGAGAATGCAACCACTTTATTTTACTGCGTTGTGAGAGCAAGACAAGATTGGTTAATCATTATAGTCTACATTCCAACATAATCCTATGATAAAGATAACCTGGAAAACCCTAACATCTCCCTCCTGTTTTATCATATGATTATGTCACCCCAAACAACAAAGACAAGTAAAACAAACATATATACACGTATAATGAAGAAAGAAGAATAGTAAAAATAAAAAAAAAAACAATGATAGCAACACTTTCCAGTGAAGATGAGGCATTACCTCAATACCCCAGATCAAACTTATTGTGTAAGCAAAAAACCTGCTGGCCAGATGTTATTAGCAGGAAAATTCTTGCACGGCCCCTCTGCCTTAGGCGACCAGAATGCTATCAATAAAAAACAAAAAGAAAAACACAGAAACAGTACATCAGTGTATCCATTACTTGCGAAGCATATTTGACGGTCAAATCAACAAGGTTCTGTAAAACATGCTCAACAGAACAGCATCTACGCAATCCACGTCTCATTATCATTATCACATCTGTCACGTCTAAGAAGTTGTATATGTGCTCGCGTTTTCGTCAGCTGATGATGTTCTAGTCTGTAGGTGAGGTCTGTCACTCACACTGGCGCACACACTCGTGTCCAGTTGGCAGGCAGCATCGGACAACTCGTGACCACAAAACCATGATCCGTACTGAACAGGCACGTGCACTCATAGGATGCAGGTGAGGCAGTGCCTCTGAACTTCTGGATGAAGTAGGTCCCGTCCGATGGTGCAGCCATGTAGGTAGTAGAGCCCTTACACCTTGAAAACGGCTCTCTCATCCTGGCACACAGCGGTGATGTCCAAAGCTCCCATCCAGTTTCCTCCTGGAGAGCAGTCGTCGTTAATGCATTTGTGGGTCCTGCTACCTTGGATGTAACATGTGTAATTCACTCCAGCTGGTCTCTCCGTGTAGGCCACTTGTGGTATTGTTCATCCTCTAACAGTCACATTGAGATTTGCCCAGAAGTGTTCATCATAGGCACCGTGTTTCGCTTCAGTGACATTCACTGCTCTGGCCTCCAAGCGACCTAGTGTGGAGGAAGAGGGGAGTTTCGAACACACATAACACCCCTCCCGTCGTGGCTGGCCCAGTTCCTTCTTTTGATGACCTCGATGTAGACCCAGTCTCCTGGATTGATGGGGTGGTCGACCTGTGAGGAGGAAAGATCAAGCGGCAGTAAATTTGTCTTTGACACAGTTTGAGCGTCCTGATCATATAATCTGCCAAGGACTGCTCTTCCTGTTGTTTGCAACTCTCGTAGTCAATTGTCGTGCCCATTTAACTGGCAAATAGGAGTGTTTGCGGGAAGAGTTTGAACACCTCCTAATGATTCCCTTTAACCAAAAACTATTTATGACAGGGGCGTTCCCATTTATTGCCTCCTGGTTTAAAAGAGATTGTCTTTCTTTTGAACCTCTAAATCTCTCGTGTTGCTAACCTATCTACACCAGAACAAAAAATTTACCACAGTATAACACCAAATGTATTCGAAAATTCATTGTCATAAAGTGTTGTATTCTTACTATCTTCCACTATCTGTCCTACTCACTCACTCCTTTTGAGGCTTGGCAACGCCCATGCCTCACACCTTGACAAACTTTTTGGGAGAATGCGGTCTTTACTACATACGATTCCATCATCATTTAATTTGACTTTCTTTCCAAAACGCTTCTCAATTTCCCAGTTCACACATCTTCTACATGTGTTACTGGTTCTCCAGTTTTTTCTCTAGTTAATTATCAATCCAAAAGCTACGTGTTTCTTTCTAACATTCAACCTGCTCAAAATCACACTTTCATCAAAGCCGCTCTACTAATTTCCCATAGTTGTCGCCAACGACTTCAACCATTCAACCTTTCATTCAGGCAATCATTCATCAATGCTCATCATATGCATCTCACACAGTCTCCAAAAAGGAGTCTTCCTATCACATTGGTCCCAATTCATCCAAGCTCACCACACAACATTCATATATCATTTTCAACTCAAGTTTCCTGGTAGAACAATCCACCAATTCAAAAAAAAATTTAACTAAAACAAACAACTGGCAAATTTATCTGAATTTTTTCTTTGTTTTTAAATTTGAAGAACTCAATCTCTCAGATTTAGCTTGCATTTAGAATTTTGTATAATCTTATAAAGTTAAAGTTAAAGTCCCAATGATCATCGTCACACACACATCTGGGTGTGGTGAAATTTGTCCTCTGCATTAAACCCATCCCCATGTGATTTTAATCCATCCCCTGGGGGAGAGGGGAGCAGTGAGCAGCAGCGGTGCTGCGCTCGGGAATCATTTGGTGATCTAACCCCCCAATTCCAACCCTTAATGCTGAGTGCCAAGCAGGGAGGCAATGGGTCCCATTTTTATAGTCTTTGGTATGACCCGGCCGGGGTTTGAACCCACAACCTTCCAGTCCCAGGGTGGACACTCTACTACTAGGCCACTGAGCTGGTTATAACACAACCAATCAATTATTCCTATTAAATGTAGCATTGCAAAATCTTAAATTCACAATTTAGCTTCTTCCAATTCCTGAAAGCATGTTCTGTCGTTTTTTTTTTTTTTTTCCTTCGAATTTCTCATGTGGGCTCGACACTTAACATGCACTAGTGTGGATTAGTTTTCGCTCGCAAACAGATTTCTCTCTTATCCTCTCATTTTTATCTGTCAAAATTGCTTCTGTTTGAATAGACAACAGTCTAGCAAATTTCTTTATACTAAAAGTTTAGCCAATCTTCATCAATTTAACACATACGCACACACATGCACAGCTCTCGCGTGCGGAAGGTAGGTCTCAGCAACAATGATTCGTCACAGGCTGGCCATTTCCTGTGGTCGATCATGAGCTGGTCCCTCCCATGCACACGAGGACAGCACATTCTAATTTTATTTATTTATCTTCTAGATGCAAGTTGCATTTCTTTACCACTTGATTTGCATATTTTAACTTTATTGTAACACAATTTGATCTCTAGTCATTTGTAATTTGCCACCTCAAAAATATTATTATTATTATTATCATTATTATTATTATTATTAAACTCCTCTTGCCCCTCGCTTGAGCCGCGGCTTGAGCTGCGGCCTTGCACCCGCTCACAGGGGCCTTATTGTCTCCTGGTCTGACAAACACTTGTGACCTCATCAGTTTTCATCTTTCTAGCTTTTGTCTCTTGAATTTGTTCTCATCTCTTTGTGAAGCTTTCAACCGCACTCTAGCACTTCTACCATTTCTTCCACATTTCAAATTTTCTTGTACTCCATACATATTCTTTCACTTCAGCATGTATTGCATACAATTAAGAAATCTACTTGCCATGAACTTCTCATCTCAAAGAAGAGCAGAGCAAGAGATTTACCGTTCTTATTTCCCATCTTAATTTTAGTAGTTTAAGGTTTTACAATTTTTTTTTCAAATTTTTTTCTTTGAGGATCCTCAATGCAGGTTTAAATTGACCTTTCAACAGATTACTAGCCTGTTTTATTGCCGTGGATCAACGCTAGAACTGCTTTTTAGTCAATTTATCCTACCAGTCACACACAATCACACAAACTCCAGCGCTTTTTTAGGCCTATCCAGGGATGGGTGTAAAACCCTCCCAAACAGCTTTGGAAAAACGGACAAAAGAAAAAATCTACGCCCTTCTTCAATTAAGAAAAAGAAGCTCTGTTTTTCTTAGCCCGTTTCTTCCACTGGGACTTGAACCCAAGCTGTTCTTTGGCTTGGAAAAACATACAAAGAAAAATCTACGCCCTTCTTTGATTAACAAAAAAGAAGCTCTGTGTTTCTTAGCACGTTCCTTCCACTGGGACTCTAACCCAAGCCAGATCCCTCAGCTCGGAAGAACAGACAAAGAAGAGTCTACGCACCTCTTCGATGAACAAAAAAGAAGCTCTGCTTTTCTTAGCCTGTTCATTCCACTGGGACTTGAACCCAAGCTGGCTCTCGTGCACCTCTACATTTTACGCGTTTCACAACAACACAATCACACAACTTCAGGCCTTTAACTTACTTGTCCCCTGGTTCGTTGCACTGCCGGGTCCCGTCAATCCACCTCTGTCAGACGAAGGCAGACCTAAGATGCTGGCCCAGCGAAGAATTCTCTTCCCAGGACTTTCTTCTCCAAGTCCTCCTAATGGACGCTGGCTTGTCGACAATGCAGCACGTCCTCCTTCGTCAGACAGATAGCGGGTATGAGGGATCCCGGGTTTCGGCACCAAAATGTTAGAGATTTGCTCACTCCAACTTATTTTGCAAGAACCACACGGGAGACAAGTAAGTCCTTTTAGATACCTGCAGGTGGAGAGTCCATTCGTCGCTGTGCGTACAGCGATGTTCGAATAGAGCTCTGAACTCTCCTTCCTGCAAGAGGATATTTATTAAGAGAAACAGAGTGGGGGTTGAGAGTTGACAGGTTTGGTGAACCCCCGGCCTCTGGTAAGATCAGAGCAGGGGGTGTTTTACGATGTTGTGGGAAACAGAACAACTTTGATTGCTTCCTCTGCAGCTGGTCAATCAAGCAGAGAATGCAACCACTTTATTTTACTGCGTTGTGAGCGCAAGACAAGATTGGTTAATCATTATAGTCTACATTCCAACATAATCCTATGATAAAGATAACCTGGAAAACCCTAACAGCCAACAAAAGAAAAAGATTAAGATGGGCAAAAGAACGCAGAGATTGGACAGAGGAAGACTGGAAAAAAGTGCTGTGGACGGATGAATCCAAGTTTGAGGTGTTTGGATCACAAAGATGAACGTTTGTGAGACGCAGAACAAATGAAAAGATGCTGGAAGAATGCCTGACGCCATCTGTTAAGCATGGAGGAGGTAATGTGATGGTCTGGGGTTGCTTTGGTGCTGGTAAGGTGGGAGATTTGTACAGGGTAAAAGGGATTCTGAATAAGGAAGGCTATCACTCCATTTTGCAACGCCATGCCATACCCACTTTTTATACAATCCAAAATATTGAAATTCACTGACATAGTATCTTATCAAACAACAATCATCATGTATAGGGCAAAAGCAAAACAACTACCAGAAAATATCCAAAACTTATTTAGGAATCGGGAGGGAGGTTATAAGTTAAGGGGGAATCACAACTCCAAAATCTTAAACATAAGAACAACCTTAAAAAGTTTCTGTATCACTATAACCGGGGTCAAACTATGGAAACAATCTAAGTGAGGAACTCAAACAAAGTCCAAGTATCCATCAGTTTAAAAGAATGAACAAAAATATGTTGTTTAGCGGGTACAAAGGCTAAAAGTGCCAAAGGGCTACACACAAGTAAAAATGAAATAGAAAAATAAGTGTGAAAGTGTGTCTACTTGTGTTCTGTTGTAGAATTACCGTATATGTTGAATCATTGGTTTAATGGATAAAGTGAGAAAGGGGTAGGAATCTAAAAAGCTATGCTTCCTCCTACTCCTTTTCGAGCATTCTTTATTGATTTATTTACTTACCGTATTTGCCGGTGTATTGGTCGACCTTTTTCGATCCAAAATCGACCGAAAAAAATCGACCTCGACTTATACACCGAGTCATAAAATTTAACTTCGTATTCATCGCTTCAAATGTGATGGTAACCAAGGCCGTTTCTCATGCATCTCATTGTGCGTTGCACTTAGAAAATTTGAACCGGGCGGCGTGCGCGAGTGCGCGGCCCGCTGGAAGTCGAATGAGGCGCCGCCACCACCTCCGCGGTGCTTATAAACAGCCGATCCGCTCGGCGGGGGCTATTTTCGGCCACTTGGCTCGTGCGCACGGCCTCCCGGATGTGCCGGGCGGGTGCGCGAGCTCGCCGGCCGCTGGAAGTCGAATGAGACGCCGCGACCACCTCCGCGGTGCTTATAAACAGCCGATCCGCTCGGCGGGGGCTATTTTCGGCCACTTGGCTCGTGCGCACGGCCTCCCGGATGTGCCGGGCGGGCGCGCGAGCTCGCCGGCCACTGGAAGTCGAATGAGGCGCCGCCACCACCTCCGCGGTGCTTATAAACAGCCGATCCGCTCGGCGGGGGCTATTTTCGGCCACTTGGCTCGTGCGCACGGCCTCCCGGATGTGCCGGGCGGGTGCGCGAGCTCGCCGGCCGCTGGAAGTCGAATGAGGCGCCGCCACCACCTCCGCGGTGCTTATAAACAGCCGATCCGCTCGGCGGGGGCTATTTTCGGCCACTTGGCTCGTGCGCACGGCCTCCCGGATGTGCCGGGCGGGTGCGCGAGCTCGCCGGCCGCTGGAAGTCGAATGAGACGCCGCGACCACCTCCGCGGTGCTTATAAACAGCCGATCCGCTCGGCGGGGGCTATTTTCGGCCACTTGGCTCGTGCGCACGGCCTCCCGGATGTGCCGGGCGGGTGCGCGAGCTCGCCGGCCGCTGGAAGTCCAATGAGGCGCCGCGATCTCCTCCGCGGTGCTTATAAAGTGCCGATCCGCTCGGCTTGGAGCTATTTCCGGCCTCCCGTTGGTGCCGGGTGGCGTGCGCGAGCTCGCCGGCCGCGATCTCCTCCGCGGTGCTTATAAACAGCCGCATGCGCACGGCCTCCCGGAATTTGAACACATTTCGTCAATAAATTTCGCATATTGAATTTTGAAGTTTAATATAATGCAACAATTGAGCTCGACTTATACAAAGGATATATCATAAAATCGTAAATTTCCGTCGAATTTTAGGGGGTCGACTTATACACCGAGTCGACCTGTACACCGGCAAATACGGTATGTATTTATTATTTATTTATTTTTTCAGTTTGTTGGTTTATTTTTTGTTTGTTTGTTGTATGAACTTATATGTGGCACTTTAGACTGTTTTGGATGTTCGAAATAAAGATATCAATCAATTTCTTTATTAATCTTGTTGTCCCTTCACACACACGCCATGCTTCTTGCACACGCAAAGGTGTCGGGCTTGCTCAAACTACGGCCCGCGGGCCACATCCGGCCCATGGGGCCGTTTAATCCGGCCCGCCAAACCTGAATAAATTGTATTATTAAAAATTGTTTGGGTCATTTTTCTTGCAATTACTATGTTTCCCCAATAGATGGGAAACCGTCCGCTCGCGCATTTACTCCCGGAAGCCGTGTCAGAAAGCTCGGTGCGCACTCACAAGTGCGTGTACGTACTAAGTAGTACGGACCCGGCGCACTCCGCGCTCTATTTCCATCAGTGCCAAACATCGAGTGTGGGCTGTGACGTCACTATCCTCGTAATTCGCGCACTGGGCTTTCAGATAAGGTTTTACGCTAACGCCACCCACAAACCTTCCCCTGGAATCCTTCCATTAAAATGAGTGGCCCGAGGAAAAGAAAGGTGGACACTGAGTGCCGAGTGTTTAAAAAAAGAGTGGACCATTTGGCTCGACGCTCAGCCACATGAACGTCAACAAAGCCCGTCACGGACGGACACCTCGGCTCTGTCCTAAGAATTACCACAACAAATTTTACTCCAGACCATGATGCCCTAGCAAAAAAGGGAGACCAACAATACCATTGATTTTTTCAATACTTTATTGAGATGTATTCTTTCACTGATTCTTCAAGATGATGTATTCTGTCAGAATGTTTGCCGTTTGATGTGATTTCGCCTCATTAGATAAACATATTTCATAAATATGACCTGCAGGTGCTGAAGTGATGGAAACTATTATTCATAATAACAGTGTCGTATTTAATGAGAATCACTGATAGTAGTTTTTTGGTGAAATCTTTTTTTAAGGCTGTTAATAAATGCATTTGTTTTCAAAAAGCTTTTTTTGAATATCCATGCGTTACTACCTATTAAAAGTAACAACCTTTTATGCAATGACCTTTACATGTCATTTCTATTACTTCACACAAATACTACATCCATCTGCTCCTGGTTCGGCCCCCCGGTCAAAATTTAGAACCCAATTCGGCCCGCAAGTCAAAAAGTTTGCCCACCCCTGGCCTTGCTGCTTCTGGCAGGTGAGTGAACGCCATCGCACACTAATGTCGGTGTGTGTGCGTGTGCGTGTGCTTGTGCGTGTGTGTTGAAGTGTGAACAAGTGTACTGTAACACGCAACCAGGTGGTGACCGAGGCGGTTGTTTGTGTGTATATGTATAGATAATAATGAGACAGATGACGACAGCGAGTGCTCAAGTGTGTGACTGTATTGAACTGACGCCCGTGTGTCATGATGTAACACAACACAACAGTGCTGCTGGGGCATACCATTGTATATGTGGGGGGGGGTCCACTCTAACATCTCCCCTTTTATAGATGGTACCTTATACATTGCTTCAAGCTTCCGCAAAAAATATAAGAAACGAAACTGTGGTGCAGATCAAATTTAAATTCCAACAATCTGTCTCCACCTCTTTTCTTTTCGTATCAGTGAACACTTTAACAACTCCTAACCCACATCTCAAAGAACAGACTACAAAATTTCTTTTTTTCTTCTTTTTTTTTTTTAGCAACCCAATTGAAGTCGAGGCCCCAGAGTACCCACACAGCTTACAAGTCCAGTCTGTTCGGCACTTTTACAAGCCTGCCACTGGCCGTCCTGTGCCCTGGCACAGGTGTATGTAGTAGTGATCCATTCTGAGACTGGTGGACGTCACTCCATTATATTTCTTCAGTTTTAGGAAAAGTCTAAGACACCGAAACAAAATTTAGACTTACACAGGTTGGTTGAGTTCAATCACAATTCTTTGTAAGAAAGCTCTGTTTTCAGGAAAGTACAATACAGCGCTGGGCCTTTCGTGCGACCAAGCTCAAGAGCAGAAAGTCTCCATTCAGAAAAGGCAACGTTCAAGGTTCTTTGGTCAGCTTATATTCAGTTGCACATGCCAGTGTGGGCTGAGTTTGATGGGGGTGTGGCAAGTTCGCAGGAGAGTTTGATTCCATGGGAGAAGGTGCTGGTTCGGTGAGAGCTGGTTCCGTGGGGGTGGGCCTTGGCGATCACCTTTGGCCGGGTTCTTGGTTGTTTTCCTCCTGCCGCTCTTCCTCTGGCACCTCTACCGGTTTTATCTCCATGTGTCCTTCCTGTAAACCATTCTTGCACATACATCCACTTCACCCACTGTCGCACACCGCCCATTCATCATTCTTTTAATTTTGTCATTTTGCACAGGATTATGTGAGCTTTTGGCTTTGACATCATCAATTTATTAAAGTTCCCTAACTATGCAAAGTTTGTACTCACCACTTACCATGGTTTTGTTTGTTTGTTCTTTTGATACTCCTTGTACTTGCTTACGTCATCATATTCTTAGTTTAATCATGTTTCCAACCATATCTTTTCTTTGTTAGGCAAAATATTTCCCTCTGTTCAGAACATTCAGTAGTAATCGAAAACTGGCGTCTCGCATTAGTCAAAACATAAGATATAATCAAGCACTGAACATTTTTAGACGACTTTGGCAGTGTCCGTGATTTAGAAAATCATCAGGCATGCATTAAACAGTTCCTTGAGGGTCATTAAGCTATTCAGTCAATATATCAAAAAACATTTGTTATTTCAAAGTGCTCAGAAATACATATCAGATCATAAAGTTATAAAAACCTTTGTCATTACCATCCATCCATCCATCCATCCATCCATCCATCCATCTTCTTCCGCTTATCCGGGGTCGGGTCACGGGGGCAGCAGCTTCAGGAGGGACTCCCAGACTTCCCTCTCCCCAGCCACTTCATCCAGCTCATCCCGGGGGATCCCAAGGCGTTCCCAGGCCAGCTGAGAGACATAGTCTCTCCGGCGCGTCCTGGGTCGTCCCCGGGGTCTCCTACTGGTGGGTCATGCCCAGAACACCTCCCCAGGGAGGCGTCCAGGAGGTATCCTGATGAGATGCCCGAGCCACCTCATCTGGCTCCTCTCAATGTGGAGGAGTAGCGACTCTACTCCGAGTCTCTCCCGGATGACCGAGCTTCTCACCCTATCTCTAAGGGAGAGCCCGGACATCCTGCGGAGAAAACTCATTTTGGCTGCTTGTATCCGGGATCTCGTTCTTTCGGTCAAGACCCATAGCTCGTGACCATAGGTGAGGGTAGGAGCATAAATCGACCAGTAAATTGAGAGCTTTGCCTTTTGGCTCAGCTCTCTCTTTACCACGACGGACCAGTACAGAGTCCGCATTACTGCCGACGCTGCACCGATCCGCCTGTCGATCTTGCACTCCATCTTCCCCTCACTCGTGAACAAGACCCCAAGATACTTAAACTCCTCCACTTGGGGCAGGATCTCATCCCCGATCCGGAGAGGGCATTCCACCCTTTTCCGACCGAGGAAATAGAAAGTCATTTGTCAGGCAGGGAACAAGGCGGAGGACTCGGATGCAGAGTCTTTCTTTTCTCTGATTTATTCCAACAACTGAAGATCAAAAAATACAACTCAAGGCGCCTCTTGCAAGGGAAACACTCGGCAAAAAGTCCAAACAAAAAGCGTCGCACTCGGGCGAGACAAAACGGGCTATGAGGAACAAGGCACTAACAAAAGGCGTCGCTCTGTGGCGAGACAAAACGGAGGAATCTTGCTGGGAGTTCGGACGTCAAGGAATCGCTGGTGGTCGGGACGAGGCAAGACACACTGGCACAAGACAAGGGGAAGACACGGACTAAATACACACAAAAGGGCTGGGACGCAGGTGCTGACAATTAGCGCCAATCACGCAGGTGCACACAATCGGGATCAGGGAATACAAGACAACCGAAAACAGAGGAAGGAAACACGAACTGAAACGGAAGGGATGACAAAATGAAACAGGAAGTGAAGTTACGACACAGACAAGACAGAAATCCGGAAAAATAAACGTGACCGCATGACATAACCCCCCCCCCCCAGAGCCGGATCCCAGACGGCCCAGGAGCCTCAGGGTGAGCAGCATAAAAGTCCTCAAACAACCCTGGGTCCAAAATAAAACTAGGTGGCACCCATTGCCGCTCCTCAGGCCCATAACCCTCCCAGTCCACTAGGTACTGCCAGCCCCGGCCCCTTCTGCTCACGTCCAACAGTTCTTTCACCGTGTAGGCCGTCCCACCCCCTACCATCCGCGGAGGCGGGGGCGGCGCAGGATCTGGCACCAACGGACTGTCCACTACCGGCTTGACCTTCCCGACGTGAAAAGTGGGGTGGACTGCAAGGGACCTGGGCAAGCGAAGACGCACCGCGGCCGGGTGCACGACCTTGGCGATGGGGAATGGACCCACAAAGCGAGGCGCTAGCTTCCTGGAGTCCCCCCGGTGGGGAAGATCCTTGGCGGACAGCCAAACACGTTGACCCCGCTGGTACACGGGCGCCGGACGTCTCCTTCGGTCAGCCATCCGCTTGACGCGGTCCCCCTGGCGGATCAGCGTGGCCCGCGCCGCCGACCAGACACGACGACAGCGGCGCACCAAGGCGTGGGCCGAGGTCACCGTCACCTCCGGCTCACTGTCAGGGAAGACTGGGGGCTGGTAGCCATACACGCACTTGAACGGTGACATACCTGTAGCCGTGGTGGGCAGGGAGTTGTGGGCATACTCCACCCAGGTGAGGTTCTTGCTCCACGAGGAGGGGTTTTGGGAGACAAGGCAGCGGAGACCCGTCTCCAACTGTTGGTTGATGCGTTCTGTTTGCCCGTTCGCCTCCGGATGATAGCCCGATGTGAGACTCACGGTTGCCCCTATGAGCCTACAAAATTCCTTCCAAAACCTGGATATGAATTGGGGAGCCCTATGCGAAACAATGTCCTTTGGGAAACCATGAATCCTGAATATGTGGTCCATCATTACTGTTGCCGTTCGTTTAGCGGACGGCAGCTTGGGCAAAGCGATAAAGTGAGCCATCTTCGAGAATCTGTCTACAACAGTGAGTATGGTTGTTCGCCCATTTGAGGGCGGAAGCCCTGTGACGAAGTCCATGGAGATCTCTGCCCACGGGCGCGATGGAATGGGGAGGGAATGCAGCAACCCCATACGGGCGCCGTGGGAGTTCTTATTCCGGGCGCAGACGGGACAGGCTGAGACGTATTCTCGGACGTCTGCCCCCATGGAGGGCCACCAGAATCGCTGCTGGACGACATACAGGGTTCTGCGCATGCCCGGATGACAGGAGAGTCTGGAGGTGTGAGCCCAATGGACAACTTGGGACTGTAATTGATCAGGAACAAAGAGTCTGTTCTCAGGGCACCCCCTAGGGGGTGGTTCGTTGCCATTGGCCTGCTGCACCAGGCCTTCGATAGGCCAGGTCACTGCTCTTACCATGCAATGAGGAGGCAGAATGGGTTCGGGCTTCTTAACTTCCGGACCTGGGCTGTAGACACGGGAGAGCGCGTCAGGCTTGGTGTTTTTGGATCCCGGTCTGTAAGACAAAGTAAAGTTAAATCGATTGAAAAAGAGTGACCAGCGGGCTTGGCGAGAATTCAATCTCTTGGCCATCTTAATGTACTCTAAATTTTTATGGTCTGTCCAGACCAGAAAGGGCTGCTGTGCTCCCTCCAACCAATGTCTCCATTCCTCTAATGCCAGTTTTACCGCCAATAGTTCGCAATCTCCCACGTCGTAGTTCTGTTCGGCTGGAGTCAGCCGTCTGGACAGGAACGCGCACGGATGAAGCTTGTTGTCACTCTTGGCCCTCTGGGATAGAATGGCCCCTACCCCTCGATTGGAGGCGTCAACCTCCACCACAAACTGTCGTGACGGGTCGGGAAGCGTGAGGATAGGAGCGGAGCTGAAGCGGTTCTTCAGCTCCTGGAAGGCCGCCTCCGCCGACCAGCAGAATGAAACCTTAGGGGACGTTAGCGCATGCAAGGGAGCCGCCGTAGCACTGAAGCCTTTGATGAACCGCCTATAAAAATTGGCAAAGCCCAGGAATTGTTGCACCTTTTTGCGGGAGTCAGGGGTAGGCCATTCAGTTACCGCGCTAACTTTCGCCGGGTCCATTTTTACTTTGCCCGGGGCTATAATGAAACCGAGAAAAGATACTGTGTTTGTGTGGAATTCGCTTTTCTCGGCCTTCACGTACAGTTGGTGGTCAAGGAGGCGTCGCAGAACAGTCTCGACGTGAGACCTATGGGTCTCCAAATCCGGGGAATAAATCAAAATATCATCTAAATATACATACACAAATCGATCCAAACAGTCCCTCAGAACATCATTTATCATGGCCTGAAACACCGCAGGGGCATTGGTGAGGCCAAATGGCATTACTAAATATTCAAAGTGTCCTCGATGTGTGTTAAAACCCGTCTTCCATTCGTCCCCCTCCCGGATGCGCACTAGGTGGTACGCGTTGCGCAGGTCTAACTTCGTGAACACCCGGGCTTGCTGTAATTGGTCGAACACGGTCGACATCAGGGGGACAGGATACCGGTTTTTGATTGTGATCTGATTGAGGGGGCTGTAGTCAATACAGGGACGTAGGGTGCCGTCCTTTTTGCCCACGAAAAAGAACCCCGCACCCGCAGGCGACGATGATGGTCGAATCAACCCTGCTTGAAGAGAGGAGTCTATATAATCGTTCAGGGCCTGCTTTTCGGGTCCCGAAAGAGAATAAAGCCTCCCCTTGGGTATGGTTGAGCCCGGCAGGAGTTCAATGGCGCAATCATACGGACGGTGGGGAGGTAGGGAGGTAGCCTTGGCCTTGCTGAATACCTCGGCCCATTGGTGGTAACACGCGGGAACCCCGGTCAAGTCTGGAGTTTGCGAGTCTAGAGCAGAAGGCACAGCGTGCGGGTTAGATTTGATACAGGAATCGTGACAGTTGGGCCCCCATCCCGTTATTTCCCCTGATCCCCAGTCTATAGCGGGGTTGTGGCGTTGAAGCCATGGATACCCGAGAATGAGGGGGTTCATTGGGGAGGTCACGACATGTAGTCGTATATTCTCACGGTGGGGCCCAAGAGACAGCGAGACAGGTTCTGTTATGTGTGTTATCTCAAAAAGTGCCTGTCCATTGAGTGCCTTGGCGTTCACGGGAGTGTTCAGCAGGTCAGTTTTTATTCCCCATCGGCGAGCAAATGCCCTGTCTATCAAGCTTTCATCAGCTCCTGAGTCTATTAGCACGTCAAGTTCTTTCTGTTTTCACAGCTGTGTAATCCTGCCCTTGGGGAGAACTCGCCCCGGGGACAGAGCCGCAGAGAAGGCGCTTACCTTCAGGGTCCTCCTCACCGGGCAGGAGAGGAGGAGGTGTCCGAGCTCACCGCAGTAGTAGCATCTACCTTCCCGGCGTCGTCGTATCTTCTCCTCCTCTGTCAACTTTGCTCTGCCCAACTGCATCGGTTCCGACTCCTGGTGCTGCCGATCCCTGTCCGGCCTGGGGTGGTTTGCGTCTAGGGCGGAAGGAACGGCTACTGGCACGAAGGCGGGGGCGTTCCTGCTTCCGCGGTGCTTCCTCCACTCTTGCAGCCGGTTGTCGGTGCGGATAGCCAGAGCGATGAGGGCGTCGAGATCGGTGGGAAGATCCAGGGGAATTAGCTGATCCTGTATGGATTCAGAAAGGCCTCGGAGGAAGATGTCATACAGCGCCGTCGCGTTCCAGCCGCATTCCGCGGCCAGCGTGCGGAAACGGATGGCGTAATCTCCGACGGTCTCTTGTCCCTGGGATATCTGACAGAGTTGCCGAGCCTTCTCTCGGTCAGCGGAGATCGGGTCGAACACCGTAAGCAGAGCCCCGACAAAAGCGGGGAGAGAGCGACAGGAGATGGAATCCCTGGCCCATTCCGCCGTGGCCCACGTGCGGGCCCTTCCCGTCAGGTACGATACCATATAGGCCACCTTGGAGCGTTCGGTGGGGAAATCCGCCGGGGACCTCTCATAATGCATCTCGCACTCAGTGATAAAGGCCCGGCTAAGGCCGGGTTCGCCGGAGTAGTGTTCTGGAGGAGCCAGTCTGACACCGCCGGTCCTGGGAGCTAAGGCAAGGGGAGTCACGGGGGAAGCAGCGGGTGTGCTGGAGGTCGCTGCTGGTCCCACGTTTAAAAGCGAGAGCACGTCCTGCAGTTGTTGACCCAGCTTTCCTACCTGGGCGGCGACCGCCCCTCTGAAATCTGCTTGGCTCTTCGCGAGCCCTCGGATCTCCTCGCCCAAATTGCCCACTTCCCTCTGGTGCTGGGCGAGCTGTGAGGCGTGGGAGCGCACTGCGGCGCACAGGTGCTCCGACTCTGCCGAGTCCATGTCTGGCCAGTGTACTGTCAGGCAGGGAACAAGGCGGAGGACTCGGATGCAGAGTCTTTCTTTTCTCTGATTTATTCCAACAACTGAAGATCAAAAAATACAACTCAAGGCGCCTCTTGCGAGGGAAACACTCGGCAAAAAGTCCAAACAAAAAGCGTCGCACTCGGGCGAGACAAAACGGGCTATGGGGAACAAGGCACTAACAAAAGGCGTCGCTCTGTGGCGAGACAAAACGGAGGAATCTAACTGGGAGTTCGGACGTCAAAGAATCGCTGGTGGTCGGGACGAGGCAAGACACACTGGCACAAGACAAGGGGAAGACACGGACTAAATACACACAAAAGGGCTGGGACGCAGGTGCTGACAATTAGCGCCAATCACGCAGGTGCACACAATCGGGATCAGGGAATACAAGACAACCGAAAACAGAGGAAGGAAACACGAACTGAAACGGAAGGGATGACAAAATAAAACAGGAAGTGAAGTTACGACACAGACAAGACAGAAATCCGGAAAAATAAACGTGACCGCATGACATCATTACCACCTATCAAAAATGTCTAGTTCAAAGTCAAAGTCAAAGTCAGCTTTATTGTCAATTTCTCCACATGCCAAAGACACACAGAGAAACCGAAATTTCGTTCCCCCCTATCCCACGGTGACAAGACATGGCTCACAACAGACAAACAAGTAAACAAGTATAACAAAAGCGTGCTGAATAAATAATGAATAAATAACACAACAATAAATAAATAAATAAGAGGAGCAGAAAAAAAAAAAAGGAGCAAGTGCGCGTACAGCAGACAGTCCCGAAAATAGCGCAACAGTGCCGCACGCTACGCAGAAGGGGGCAGCGAGTTCAGGGCCCTAACAGCCTGGAGAAAGAAGCTGTTGGCGAGTCTGGTGGTGCGGGAGCGCAGGCTCCTGTACCTCTTCCCAGAGGGCAGAAGGTCAAACAAAGAGTGAGCCGGGTGACTCACATCTCTCGCAATCGAGGTTGCCTTGCGGGCGAGATGGGAGGTGTAAATGTCCTTCAGGGAGGGGAGCGAAGCACCAATAGTCTTACCAGCCGTATTCACTATGCGCTGCAGGGCCTTCAAGTTCTGTTCAGTGCAGTTACCACCCCAGACAGCAATGCAACTGGTGAGGACGCTCTCAACGGTGCCACGGTAGAATGTAGACAGGACTGCCTGAGGAGCACATGCACGCCTGAGCTTCCGCAGGAAGTACAGGCGGCGCTGAGCTTTCTTTGCCAGTGACGAGTTGTTTGCGGACCAGGAGAGGTCCTCACTGATGTGCACCCCCAGGAACTTGGTGCAGCTCACCCTCTCCACCACAGCACCGTCGATGATCAGCGGCAGGTGTGTTGTGTGACCCTTCCGGAAGTCAACAATGATTTCCTTGGTCTTATTGACGTTCAGCAGGAGGTTGTTGTCCCTGCACCACGTGGTCAGAAGGTCAACTTCCGACCTGTACCGAGTCTCGTCGCCCTTCGTGATGAGACCCACCAGAGTCGTGTCGTCAGCAAACTTCACTATGCGGTTGTCGCTGTAGGTCGCAGTGCAGTCATGCGTCAGCAGGGTGAAGAGCAATGGACTGAGCACGCAGCCCTGGGGGGCCCCCGTGCTCAGCGTGATGCTGGCGGAGATCTTGTCGCCAACACGCACCACCTGAGGCCTCTGACAGAGGAAGTCCAGTATCCAGTTGCAGAGGGAGGTACTGAGGCCCAGCTCGTCGAGTTTGCAGATGAGTCGCTGCGGCACAATGGTGTTGAAGGCAGAGCTGAAGTCCACAAACAGCAACCTCACATATGAGTCCTTTCTCTCCAGGTGGGTGAGGGCCGAGTAGAGGGCAGAGCAGATGGCATCCTCAGAGGACCGCTTGGCACGGTACGCAAACTGGAAAGGGTCAATGGTGGGGGGGAGAACGGACTTGATGTGCTCCATGACCAGCCGCTCAAAGCACTTCATGATGATGGGCGTCAGTGCCACAGGGCGGTAGTCATTGAAGCAGGACGGTGCAGGTTTCTTCGGCACAGGAACGATGGTGGCAGCCTTGAAACACGAGGGGACGATGGCCTGCTGGTTATGTCTTCTTTTTTGATTTGGTGTGTAGGTATAATTATATGCTTAAAATGTTTCTTTTATTTATTTAATATGTGAATATACTTATGTACTGCTTATGTACTTTATTCAATGAGGTTTGAGCATATCTGTTTTTGAAGCTAGGCAGGACTTTTTGTATTTCGACCCCATTCCTTCAACAGCTCAGGCAGATCTCTAGCTGATTTGTCATACCAGAGTTTGGCTGTCTGGTGTTTCACTCGCAGCCTGTCTGGGACCCCTGCCATCACACTCGGCTCCAAGAGTGTGTCAGCAACCGGGAGAGGCGTTCTCAGTCTGCGAGACATCAGTCTCTGCGTGGGGCTGCTTAGCATGCCCTTCGTAGGCGTATTCCTCCACTGCAAGATGGCCAGCCAAGGGTCAGTCCCCGCTCTTGCGTCCCTCTTGCAAAGGCTCTTGACTATCTTCACGGCTGACTCTTCCTTCCCATTCGATTTCGGGTACCTGGAAGAGGATTTGACATGATCAATGCCCCATTCTTTTGCGAACCTCCGGAACCTTTCGCGTTCGAACTGAGCACCACAGTCTGTAATTACCCGGTCTGGCTGACTGTGCCGTGCAAACTGGGCCTTGCACCTCAGCACTGCAGTCTCAGCTGACACATGTGGGAACAACTCTATTTCTCAGAAATCCGAATAATGATCAACCATGATCAGAAAGTCCTTGCCAGCTTGTGTGAACAGATCCATGCTGAGGATCTGCCATGGTCGTGTAGGGAGTGCATGGGACATCATTGTCTCCCACTGCTGTCCGTGTGCATATTCGTTACAGGCTGAGCACTGGCTCACATAGTCCTTGATCTCACCGTGCATGTTGGGCCAGTATAGCGTGTCTCTGGCCTGTCTGTAACAGGCTGGCATGGATGCGTTTCAACATTTCTGCACGCAATGATTTGGGCACGATGACTCGCTGACTTTTGAAAAGCACTCCATCTTGTGCGCTGATCTCGTCCCTGATTGACCAGTATTCTCTGATTGCCAAGGGAGCGTCCCCCTGGCGATCTGGCCAATCTCGGAGCACTACTTCTTGCAACAGCTGAAGACTCCGACCACCCTCTGTATGCAGTTTTATCTGTCTCAGCCGCTAGCTGGTGACGTTCAGATACTCAGCCTGATTTATATGTTCAGTGTCCTCTTGTGCTCTCTGCATGCAGCAAATAGTTCGTTTTGTATATCTCGTGCCGGGCCCCTGCGGTCAAGGTGTCACTGATATAGACGTCGGGCCCTGGCTTGTACACCACCTTAAGATTGTAGGCCTGTAGTGTGACCAGCATGCTCTGGAGTCGTTTGGGCGCTGTAAGGAGTGGCTTGGTGAAAATGGAGATGAGTGGCAGCCTCCCAGCAGTGTTGTCTCTTTTCCACTTTATTTCCTTCTTTTCTCCTTTTTCTTTCTTTCTTTCTATTTGTCCATTGGACGATGCTGGTGCCTTCTACCGCACCTCGCCGTGTGCAGATCGCTTCGGATCGGATATTTTTTTTCCTCGGGAGCCCGGGATGGCTGCGCACATCGGTCAGGATGGGCGTGACTCGACGACGGCCATCCTGCTCATCCGGCCGGTGCTTACCGGGTCCCTCACCTTGGCCTCACAGCCGCGACCCCGGTGGGAGGACCCTCGTGTTCGTCGGAACCAACGACCGTCGCCGTTCCAGCCTCATGGTGACCATCTGCACGTGCCCCGACTGGGTGCCCAGGACACTGCTCACACGTTTGCCTGTTTTGTGATGTTTTACTGATTCACGACCACGGTCCATTGGGCGCCGTTGAACTTGATTGCCCCTACACCTGTTTATGGACCCCGTGGAGGCTATTTTGTGTTTTGGGGTGTTCTTTGGTATTGAGGGGGGCTGGTTGGCTGCTGTTACTTTTTTCCTTTGTCTTGTTTCTTTGCTTTGATGGCTTTTAACTTTCGCACTTACTGGCTTTCTTTGTGGCGCCGTTGTGTGGCAGCCTTATAGGAGCTGAAGTGAATTTTGAGCTTTATGCGTATCTGTATGTTGCATTAGATGATCCACGAGTAGCAGTAAGACTATTTTTGCTGTACAGAGAAGCTTTAGTTTCAGTAATGTATAGGTACTTAGTAGAAGATAGAAGGGCCAGTTGTCCGTGACCAGGGGGAGCTGAAGGGATGACCTTTGAGGGGAAACAAGCAGACTGAGACTCAAACTGCAGCTGTTACCCAAAGCCGTGACATCAGCTTCTTGTCAGGTATAAAAGCTACGGGCCTGACAAGGGAAGGGGCTCGCTCTCGCGCTTTTTAACATCCATGCCTTGGGGCCACTCAACTTTTTGGAAAGACTTCACTCTGACATCGGTTGAATAAAATCTTTTCCCAATCAGCTGTGGGTCCCTGAGGTGTTCATTTGCCTGGAACCAGCCACCGACCACCGAGTGTTTTTTGGAGACCAGCGAAGCAACAAAAACCATACACCACAGAGCCTATTGAGTTACGCTCATGTCATCTGTGTGTCTTTTATATACCTGCTCTGTGGTAGGAATACTGCTGAATTTCCCCATTCCCGGGATCAATAAAGTTTCAATCAATCAATGGTCTGCCGTGAGTCCCAAGTTATGCTTCTATAAGTGACGACATTCATTACCCATTACTCTCCGTAGGGTTGCTGCCTGTACTGGTTGCTCTTTCTCTGATAATCCCGTTGCCAGTAATAGTCTTCAAATTCCGCTCTGAAATTGTCCCAATTGCTTGCGAGGTCGCCGCTCAGCTTCATCGCCTCCGGTGGTGGTATATTCGTTGCCATGGTGGGTGTTGTCGTGAGCCTAGCTGGTTGCTAACTGCTGTTCCGCTCGTCTTTACTTTCTGTCCGTCCGTCCGTCCGTCTGTCCTCCTTTCACTGCTCCCGCAGTGAAGCACAGCGCTGTCCAGCTAAACTATGGTTGGGTGTAGTCACTTCTGACACCATGTTTGTGTGTATATGTATAGATAATAATGAGACATATGACGACAGCGAGTGCTCAAGTGTGTGACTATTGAGCTGACGCCCGTGCGTCATGACATAACTGCAATAATTTTAAACTCATGTAAATTTAAGGTATTTCATACAGTTTGCTCAATATTATCGGACTCTTCAGATATGAATGAAAGGCAGAATTTGTGTTTTTAGAGTTGTTATCTGCCTGGGTGGCTTATATTTGGTTATTTTGTCATTTAAAAAATAAAGGCAATTGGGACAATGAAATTTGTTGTATTTGCAATACATACTGTTATAAAACAGCTTTATAACAGTATGTATTTGCAATACCTCTCCGTGAGTCGTCACCTTATCGTGGTGGAGGGGTTTGCATGCCCCTATGATCCTAGGAGCCATGTTGTCGGGGGCTTCATGCCCCTGGTAGGGTCACCCATGGCAAACGGGTCCTAGGTGAGGGGCCAGACAAAGCACGGCTCACACAAGCCCCTTATGACGAATAAAATAAATGGATTTTGCTGGATTCTGTCCACAATTTAGGGAGCGCGTTATCTGCGCCTCACGGCAAAAGCCTTTGCCAATCACCTCTTATCCAATTTACTCACTGCGTGCTCGTTTGATTTCTTCAGATTTAGGAAAACGCAAAGACACTGAAGCAGAAATTAGACTTACACAGATTGGTTGAGTTCAATCACAATTCTTGTTCAAAAAAAGCTCTGTTTTCAGCAAAGTACAATACAGCGCTGGGCCCTTCAAGAGCGGAAAGTCTCCATTCAGAAAAGGCAAAGTCCAAGGTTGTTAGCTCAGTTTTATATTCAGTAGCACATTGTGGGCCGAGATTGATGGGTGATGAGTCTTCGGGGTGGGGCAAGTTCGAAGGAGGGTCTGCTTCCATGGGAGTGGTGCTGGTTATGGGCGATTCGGTGTGTAGGTGGGGGGCTGTTGGTGTGTGTGTGTGGAGGGGGGGCTGTTGTCTTCCATCCCGTCTTTCGGCCTTGGCGATCATCTTTGGCCGAGTCTTTGGGTGGCTCCTTCTGGCACCTGCTGGTTTTATCTCCACGCAACCTTCCTGTGAACATTCTTCTCCAATCTTGGACATACACTGTCGTACCTCATTCTTTTAATTTTGTCATTTTGTACGAAATTATGTTAGCTTTTGGCTGTGACATCATTAATCTATTGCTGTTCTTTTGATACATCATGTCTTTGCTTATTCTTAGTTTAATCATGCTTCCAACCGTATCTTTTCTTTGTTAGGCAAACTATTTCCCTCTGTGCAGAGCGTTCAGCAGTAATAAAAACTGGCGTCTAGCATTAGTCAAAACATAAGATACAATCAAGTACTGAACGGTCAAGACGACTCTGGCCGTGTCCATGATTCAGAGAAAAAACATTAGGCATGCATTACACAGTTCCTTAAGGGTCATTAAGCTATTTAGGCAATATATCAAAAGTCATTTGTTATTTCAAAGTGCTCAGAAATATATATCAGATCATAAAGTTATAAAAACCTTTCTCATCACCACTTATCAAAAATGTCTAGTTATGTCTTCTTTATTGATTTGATGTGTAGGTATAAATATATGCTTCAAATGTTTCTTTTATTTATTTAATATGTGAATATACTTGTCTGCTTATGTACTTTATTCAATGAGGTTTGAGCATACCTGTTTTTGTAGCTAGGCAGGACTTTTTGTATTTTGACCCCATTTCCTGCAATTTCGTTTTCCCTCGCCCAGACGCGGGTCACCGGAGACCCCTCTGGAGCCAGGCCTGGAGGCAGGGCTCGAAGGCGAGCGTCTGGTGGCCCGGGCCTTCGCCCATGGGGCCCGGCCGGGCACAGCCCAAAAAGGAAACGTGGGTCCCCCTCCCCTGTGGGGGGGGCCAAAGGGGTCGGGTGAAGTGTAAGCTGGGTGGCGGCCAAAGGCAGGGACCTTGGCGGTCTGATCCTCGGCTGCGGAAGCTGGCTCTTGGGACATGGAATGCCACCTCTCTGGCTGGAAAGGAGCCCGAGCTGGTGTGCGAGGCAGAAAAGTTCCGACTAGACATAGTCGGACTTGCCTCCACGCACAGTTTGGGTTCCGGTACAAGCCCTCTTGAGAGGGGCTGGACTCTCTTCCACTCTGGAGTTGCCCACGGTGAGAGGCGTCAAGCAGGTGTGGGTATACTTATTGCCCCCCGGCTGGGCGCCTGCACATTGGGGTTCACCCCGGTGAACGAGAGGGTAGCCTCCCTCCGCCTTCGGGTGGGGGGACGGGTCCTGACTGTTGTTTGTGTCTATGCACCAAACGGCAGCTCAGAGTACCCACCCTTCTTTGAGTCCCTGGAGGAAGTGCTGGAGAACACTCCTTCTGGGGACTCCATCGTTCTACTGAGTGACTTCAATGCTCACGTGGTCAATGATAGTTAGACCTGGAGGACGTGATTGGGAGGAACAGCCCCCCCGATCTGAACCCGAGCGGTGTTCTATTGTTGGACTTCTGTGCTCGACACGGATTTTCAATAATGAACACCATGTTCAAACATAAGGGTCTCCATGTGTGCACTTGGCACCAGGACACCCTAGGCCGCAGTTCGATGATCGACTTTGTAGTCGTGTCATCGGATTTGCGACCACATGTTTTGGACACTCGGGCGAAGAGACGGGCGGAGCTGTCAACTGATCACCACCTGGTGGTGGGTTGGCTCCGATGGTGGGGGAAGATGCCACTCCGACCTGGCAGACCAAAACGCTCTGTGAGGGTCTGCTGGGGACGTCTGGCAGAATCCCCTGTAAGGAAGAGCTTCAACTCCCACCTCCGGCAGAGCTTTTTCCACGTCCCGGGGGAGGTGGGGGACATTGAGTCCGAGTGGACCATGTTCCGCGCCTCCATTGTTGAGGCGGCCGACCGGAGCTGTGGCCGTAAGGTTGTTGGTGGCTGTCGTGGCGGCAATCCCCGAAGCCGCTGGTGGACACCGGCGGTAAGGGATGCCTTTAAGCTGAAGGAGGAGTCCTATCGGGCCGTTTTGGCCTGCGGGACTCCGGAGGCAGCTGACAGGTACCGGATGGCCAAGCGGAACGCGGCTTCGGCGGTTGCTGAGGCAAAAACCCCGGCGTGGGAGGAGTTTGGCGAGGCCATGGAGAGTGACTTCCGGACGGCTTCGAGGAAATTCTGGTCCCTCATCCGGCGTCTCAGGAAGGGGAAGCAGTGCAACGTCAACACTGTTTACAGTGGGGATGACGTACTTCTGACCTCGACTCGGGACGTCGTGAGTCGGTGGGGAGAATACTTCGAAGACCTCCTCAATTCCACCTACACGCCTTCCATTGTGGAAGCAGGGCCTGGGGACTCTGAGGTGGACTCTCCAATCCCTGGGGTCGAAGTCACTGAGGTAGTTAAAAAACTCTTTGGTGGCAAGGCCCCGGGGGTGGATGAGATCAGCCTGGAGTTCTTAAGGGACAGTACCTCTGGATTGGCAGACTGGGGTGGTGGTTCCCCTCTTTAAGAAGGGGGACCAGAGGGCGTGTTCCAATTACAGGGGAATCACCCTCCTCAGCCTCCCTGGTAAGGTCTATTCAGGGGTGCTGGAGAGGAGGGTCCGTCGGGAGGTTGAACCTCAGATTCAGGAGGAGTAGAGTGGCTTTCGTCCTGGCCGTGGAACAGTGGACCAGCTCTACACCCTCAGCAGGATCCTTGAGGGTGCATGGGAATTTGCCCAACCAGTCCACATGTGTTTTGTGGACTTGGAGAAGGCGTTCGACCGTGTCCCTCGGGAGGTTCTGTGGAGGGTGCTTCGGGAGTACGGGGTGCCGAGCCAACTGATAAGGGCGGTTCGGTCCCTGTATCACCGATGCCAGAGTTTGGTCCGCATTTCCGGCAGTAAGTCGGATTCGTTCCCAGTGAGGGTTGGACTCCGCCAAGGCTGCCCTTTGTCACCGATTCTGTTCATAACTTTTATGGACAGAATATCTAGGCGCAGCCAAGGCGTTGAGGGGGTCCGGTTTGGGGACCTCAGCATCGCATCTCTGCTTTTTGCAGACGACATGGTGCTGTTGGCTTCTTCAGGCCGTGATCTCCAGCTCTCACTGGAGCGGTTCACAGCCGAGTGTGAAGCGGTCGGGATGCGAGTCAGCACCTCCAAATCCGAGTCCATGGTCCTCGATCGGAAAAGGGTGGAATGCCCGCTCCGGATCGGGGATGAGATTCTGGCCCAAGTGGAGGAGTTTAAGTATCTTGGGTTCTTGTTCACGAGTGAGGGTAGGATGGAGCGCGAGATCGACAGGCGGATCGGTGCAGTGTCAGCAGTAATGCGGACTCTGTACCGGTCCGTTGTGGTAAAGAGAGAGCTGAGCCAAAAGGCAAAGCTCTTAATTTAGTGGTCGATTTACGCTCCTACCCTCACCTATGGTCACGAGCTATGGGTCGTGACCGAAAGAACGAGATCTCGGATACAAGCGGCCGAAATGAGTTTTCTCCGCAGGATGTCCGGGCTCTCCCTTAGAGATAGGGTGAGAAGCTCGGTCATCCGGGAGAGACTCGGAGTAGAGTCGCTACTCCTCCACGTTGAGAGGAGCCGGATGAGGTGGCTCGGGCATCTCATGAGGATGCCTCCTGGACGCCTCCCTGGGGAGGTGTTCCGGGCATGTCCCACCGGTAGGAGACCCCGGGGACGACCCAGGACGCGCTGGAGAGACTATGTCTCTCAGCTGGCCTGGGAATGCCTTGGGATTCCCCGGGATGAGCTGGATGAAGTGGCTGGGGAGAGGGAGAGTCCCGGAGTCCCTCCTGAGGCTGCTGCCCCCGCGACCTGACCCTGGATAAGCGAAAGAAGATGGATGGATGGATGGATGGATGGATGGATGGATGGATGGATGGATGGATGGATGGATGGATGGATGGATGTATTTGCAATACATTTTAGTATTTAAAAATGTCCGAAAAAACTATTGGCCCCACAGGCCCCTTCACTCCTTGCAAAACGTGTGGACACCCCTGGCCTAAACAAACAGATTGCACGCCCTCCTCTCCGTAACGCTTCAAGAGCCCTCACCCCGTCACAAGCTTGCCCTCCAAGCCTCTCGTCCAATGGCGAGACGTCACACCGCTAAGCGGCAGCTCTCGGTGCCGCTGGGACGGGTTCACGAGGATGCTTACTCAGCACTCCAGACGCCTTAAAAGCTGCAGAACGGTCGTCAGTGCCGTCACCAAGGAGATGACCACCATGGGAAGACTGCTGGCCATGGCCTTGGCACTGCTTGTGTGCGGCCCGCCCATGCTTTGCACCCGGCCTTCAGGTGAGCCTCACATGCCCCAATGCTTGACTTTTTTCACAGAACAAGGACACAGGCAGAGTTTCGCAGCTCCGTTCAAGCTAGTTTCCAGATGAGTTGTGAAAGTATTTTCCCCACTCGCGAACAGCGCAGGTGGCATCAAGGGAAGACGGCAAAGGGAGGCGACATGAGTGGGCTCGTTCTCTGACGGCAGTCTGAGCGATGCCGTCGCGGTTTGAAATGCTGCCGCATGTCTGAAATCACAATGGCGGAGGGGATTTTTTGTTGTAAAGTTTACAACCACAAAAAGAGGGCCAACAATAGCAGCAGCTCGAGGCGCCATCGCCTTTTCTGCTAACATTGAGCCACTTACGTGACCACGTCGTGCTGTTGCCGTTCAGAGTATCAGCTGGACTCAAGCATGATGCCATGCGAGGCAGCCAGGGCCGCGCCCCACCGCCCTGACCGCCGGCCGCAATGCACTCAAGATGGACGCTTCAGGTAATTTAGTGGCTGACTTGGGAGCTTCTGCCAATGCCCACGCTTTTCTACCTTCACCTTCAATAATTCGCCAGAACAATACTCGCGCTTTGAATTCAGGTTGTTTGCATTCTATTCGTTGGCCGTGATATGCAACAACATTTTACACAATTTACGTCTTTTATTTCCACGAGTTACTCGCATGCATGCGTCTGCGTGTAGGCCCGTGCAGTGCAGTGGGCTGGGCCAAGAGTGTTGGTGCGTTGACGGTGAAGGACGGCAGGTGGCAGCGACTCGAAGCAACGGCTCCGTTCCGCAGTGTAAGACCAACGGCCCGTCGACTGACGAGCCACTCGATGGCAGCCGAGGCTGAGCATTGCACCTTGGCTTCAGGCGCGTCGCCGTGCCATCTTCAGTCGTCCTCGCGATGCTCGCCATCGGGTCACTTCCTGCCGGTGCAGTGTGACTCCGGTGGGGGGCAGTGTTGGTGTGTGGACCAGGACGGAATGGAGCTGTACGGGACCAGGCAGCCGGGGATGCCGCACAGCTGTACGTACATGTGCAAACGCGCACAGGCACAGGCACAGGCACGAGCACATTTACACACACGCGTGTGTGTGTGCGTGCAGGCGTGTGTATAGAGGCCCATGCCCACAAACACCCACAAAGACACTCCCGCTTTTGGTTCTTCGTAGGTCCTAGCAGCTGCTCGGCACTCTCTCGTCGTGTCCTTCACAATGCCGTCTCGTCGTCGCCCTCTTCATCGTCTTCATCATCTTGGTCTTCACCACCGCAGTGTTCCGATGACGGCAACTTCCTTCCCGTCCAGTGTCAATTCGTCAACATGACGGACAGGCGAGAGCTGGACATGTTGCACGCCTTCAACACGTAACACACACTCCAAGCACGCACTCATCATTACATGCAAATCATCTGTGCTTGTTTTGTCAGCTATTTTTCTCATGGCTTTGTCGTTTGTTCTGTTCCTCACCGGCTTGTGGCAGATTCCCAGAAGCCTTTTCCACATTCAAGTCTTTCCGGGAGGCCTTCCCGCTGGTTTCTGCCTACTGCTTCTGCTCCGACAGCAGGGGGCGTGAGATGGCCGACACAGGTAACCCCAACGTTTACCCCGCTCCTGCAATGAAGACATGAAGGTTGCCCATGTTGTGGTGCAGGTGTGGAGCTGCTGCCGTCCGACGTGTACGATTCTGCCTTTTACGATGTCAGCGTTGCTCGCTCTTTCGCCGAGTCAACGGTTTTCAAAGTTTTTCAGAGGAGGATGTTGGGAGTTCACTTCACCGTCAGCGGACAATTCCGATGTAAGTTGGACAGAAAGGACAGGTGATGGAACTGCGGTAAGCACGTTTGTCATACTGACGGGTACAAAAACTAGGAAGCAAAAGCACAATAAGTGAAAAGGACGCATTTTTAATTCCTCGAGTAATGTTGACATGGTAAGTGAATGGTCAAACGTTTTCTTCGACATCAGGAAAATGCTTTTGACTGACTTGATCAGCCCAGTAACGGCCCAGGCACAGTGGTCTGCGTCTGTTTGTTTATCCTCGGGATAATGTTTCATCGGTCCGGTCGCTTTCTGAGCAACGCTTTGATCCGGCAGGTCCTTCGGCGTGCGAGGAGGAGCGGAGGGCAGCTAAGGCAACGTTGGCCGTTTATGTGCCGTCCTGCCTGGAGGGAGGGGCCTTCGCCTCCAAGCAGTGCCAGCAGGGGGGGCAGTGTTGGTGCGTGGACCCCATGGGAACCGAAGTTCCTGGGACACGGCAGCACGGCGACTTTCTGCAATGCGGTGAGATGTGAACGGGACCTTAAGACCCGCTATGATCCCAAGCCAGATTTGGGCTATCTTGACATCCAAGCGAATGTTGCGTGTTGGCAAATCACCTTAGTATGCTACCTTCATCCAACAATAAGAGTTGGCCGATGTGAGCTGTTGTTCTCCTTGCTAGATGTGCCCTGACAAGGGCCAATCACTTGTTTGTCTACTGATGGAAATGTGCTAAAAATGTTTGATGACAATACCGCTTCTTGATGATGTTGCTGTCTGTAAAGGCGGTGTTGGATCTGAGGATTGCGTCTCGCTTCGTCGTGTGTCGCTGTCTCGCTTGTTTTCGGGACCTCTGGAATCTCATCTTCCCGCCCCCTCGTCATCGGGAGACTCTGCTTCCTGCCAAGTCCTCCTGCGAGCGATAGAAGCTCTCCTTCCGATGGAGCCGGATCCCCTCTCCTTCCTGTCCATCATGGTGGACGTCCTGCATGGTCTCTTCCCTTCGGTGGGCAGGGCTTTGGAGGTTCTAGCCGGCGCCCCCGCTCACCATCTACAGGAGTTTCTGTTTGGCGGGAAGTTCCTGAGAAACGCGGCCAGCTTTAATCTCAGCGGTGCAGTGGGAACGCAGGGGGGCTTACGCATGGATCCCGCCTCCGGCCCATCACGACATCAGAATCTCGTCCTTGCCGTGGGCCGCGCCTTGGAGGACCGGGACTTTCTAGCCGGTGTCAGCCTCACCCTGATGAGTAGTTCAGGATCCGTCTCCCTGCGTCAGGTATGTGCACGGATCCCAAACGTGACAGACCACTGGAATGTGGAATGCAAATGGTGATCATAATACTGATGCGAAAATTATGTTAAATGTTGAATTTAATTATATATGCTGATGACAATACTAAATGCCTTTGCCAGTACTACCCTAAATGCCAACGGTACTGTTCACGCTAAATGTGATATATGTATTCATGCTAATGCTAGCTAATCATTCTTATACCAACGCTAAGGCTAAATTGAAGACCCAAAGTTTTTGGCGAAATCCCAAGACACAGCAGAAGTGCAGCCATAACGAGGGGTTAGCTTCATTTAAAGTGAATGGGTCTGAGGATGCATCCTTGTGGTGTGCCTTTTGGGTAGCCCGTCGGTAAAAAATCAAAAGCCGCCCACCTGCCTGCTTTTCAAATGATCAATCCTGATCATTTGAATCAGGTGTGTCGGAGGAGGGGAACTTCAAACAGGCAGGAGCGGTTTTGCTTACCCCTGGTGTGGACACTTGGCTCAGTCGCTAGACAGAATTACGGGAGGTGTCGACGTCAATGTCATGGCAAGTGGAATGGTTCAACGAGTGCTAACCAACAGAATGCGGTTACCTTCACTGACACCGGCTGCTGCCTTCTTGTAGGCGCTGACACCAATTTTGCATTCCTGCGCCACCACCGGCAGCCCTGAAGGCACTGCGGCGGCGGCAGTCTTTGTCCCGAGCTGCGCGACCGACGGCTCCTTCCAGGAGGTTCAGTGTCAGGGTGGAGAGTGCTGGTGTGTGACCACCCGAGGCCGAAAGATCGATGGAACACAAGTACGCGGGGTCTGGCCTCGGTGTCCGTCGCGCTGCGAGAGCGAGAGGGCGGCTGCCCTGCGCACGAGAGACAAGATGATGGCGGGGGCCGATGTCCACGTTCCAGCGTGCTCGCGGGATGGACGCTTCCTGACTTTGCAGTGCAGTCGCTCCGGGTGCTTCTGCGTAGACCAACGAGGGGTGCCGACCACTGCGCCCTCACCGGGCACCCACCTGGCCTGTAACCTCACCAGACACGTTTAGCCAGCTTCAACTTGTTCTTCTTCTCCTTTTTTTCTCCTTCTCTTTCTCCCCCCTCCATTTTGTCCTCCTGTCCTCCACTACTTCCTGCTCCCTTTCTTCTCACAATCCTGTTCTTCGTTCATCCTGGCCTCTTCTTGCACCCCTTCCTCCTCCCTGTCCTTGTTCCTCATCTGCGCTTCCTCTTTCAGGTGCAGACATGAGCCCTAAAAATCATCGCTCCTCCTCAGGTCAGAAAACCAAAGTGTAGATGGTTGTTATGATTGTTTTGAATGTATCGTTAAGTTCCTGTCCCGATAACGCGCAGGCCAGTGCTTCAGGGCATTACAGGCAGTGGTGACCTTTGGACAGGAAGTCAGCAAGGCGGTGACTCTCTCTAACTCCTCCCACATCCCCACTGGATATGCCTCCCTATCGGCCGAGGGTCTGCTTCTGACCCCGGAGGCGCTGCCATTGTCTGATTGGCTGCTGAGCCGCTCCAAAACTGCGCTGCGACTGGCCACCTACTCCAGTGAGTCCTGCTCTCCTGCACTTGCCAGCCTAATTGGCATCTTCATCAAATCAATTTCAAATGGACATTTCAAGCAAGGATTGGGATCAGTCTGGGGTGGCCTAGTGGTTAACACCTTCGTCTTGCAGTTGTCAGCTTTCGGGCTTGTTTTTCATTCCAACCACCTGCGCGTTCAGTTGATTGCACTTGTCCTTAAGTGTGAGTCTTTTGTTTGTGTCCTGTGACCGGACCCTTAGGTGTGAGTCGTAGAGGTGAATGCTTGTTTGTAGCTTGTTTTTGACAGCGTTTGCGTCTGGTCCTTTGTTTGTATATACCTTGACATGAACCAGTGATCAGTCCAGATTGCTGGGCGACGAGATGGAGTTCAGCGATAATAATGCTGCGGTCAGACCCGACGCGAGCTGCGTGTTTCCGTATGTGGTGTTGAGCGGTGAATATTCTGCTCCTTTACGAATTTGGCCGCGGTACGCTTTCCAGCCGTGCAGATGTTGCGGGCAGCGGGGCGTCTCGCCTATCAGCCGTTCAGTCCGCAGTGCGACAATGACGGGGAATGGCGGCCCACGCAGTGCTACCACAGCACAGGTGGGTGTCACCCTCACACGCTTGCCCTTGCACTCAACGCAGCCGACTGCGCACGTGACTGCGTGTGTGTCTGTGTTCAGGTCAGTGTTGGTGTGTCGATGAAGATGGCGACTATGTTCCGGAATCTCTGAGCAGTCGCTCACTGCCCCTGGTCAGATGTAAGTGGGGATACACAAACGCACCCACACGCGCGCACACAAGAAGGATACGTGCGCACGTGTATTTGTGTGCCTTGCAGGTCTCACGCGCTGTCAGAGAGCTCAGAGTCACTCACTGCTTTCTGGTTGGCTGAAAGCCTCTGACACAACGAATGCCTCAGGGTACCGCCCACAGTGTGACGGAGTAAGCACACGCGCACACACGCACACTCGCATCCACACGTGCAGATTTTCATGTCACACGGTAACAACGCCAATTGGCCATGTGACAGAAAGTGTTTATGCGACTCCGCTTAGGATGGTCGCTTCTCCGTACTGCAGACAGAGGGCGGCACAGGCTGGTGCGTCCACCCTGTGAGCGGAGAGACCCTGCGGAATGCCATCCTGGGTCCTGACGGACAACTCACCTGTATGCATACACACACACACGCACATGCACACGCACGTGCACACACACACACACACACACACACATACACGCACACACACACAACTTGACTGGCAATACTTTGACTGAACATGTTTGCTGATTTCTTGTGTCACTCAAATCAACTTTCTCCATTGAAATGATTGGAAATTACATTAATTACTTTTGTGCAACTGTACAAACATATACACATATATATGTTGAACATATGTTTGCGTGGTGCGTAAAGGTCCTAGCTGGTGTGAGCTTCAGGGTCTCCGGTGTCACCCCGACGGCTCCTTCATCCCTCTTCAGTGCGACGTCACCTCCTGTTGGTGCGTGTCTGAGGACGGACTGGAAGTGTCGGGGACCCGGCAACTCCGAGTGACAGGTGGCATGCTGTCTTGTGAACGTAAGTGCTTCCTGAGCTGAAGTTTCGCGCCAGTCAACGGGTTGTTCTTTGTTAGTGTTGTTTACGTAATTAGCATTGTGCTAAATGAATTGAGTGCTCCGTCTGGGGACATCTTGGGAAATGATTAGTGATTAGCTCACGTGCTAGCATCTCATTAGCTTCGTACTGAATGATTCAAAGTACAGTTTGCGCCCAGAGCCACCTGGTGGACATGACAGGAAGTAATGAAGCAAGGAAGTAACAAAAATGTGCTAGTGTGCAGTTAGAATTTTGCCAACTGAAACCTTGTTCTAGCTTAGCTTAGCGATTGGACACAACGGGAATCTTGTGACCTTGTGTCCTCCAGGTCCTGACGGTTGTCCTGCCGCTGCCATCGCTCACGGAACCCTCGTGTGCGGCCCTGCGCAAAATGGCCGCCAAGGCTGTGACCTGGTGTGTCACCGCGGGTACCACGTCGCACTTCCCGTCCGCAGGTTCACATGCGACACGCTCGGTCGTCGGTGGGAGGGCGACCTCCAACCTCTGCCTGGAGCCTGCCAGAGTACAAATTTTTTACCTGACCAAGTTTACCGGAACTTTCCGCGCACACATGTAGTATTCATTGATGTGTGTGTGTGTGTGTGTGTGTGTGTGTGTGTGTGTGTGTGTGTGTGTGTGTGTGTGTGTGTGTGTGTGTGTGTGTGTGTGTGTGTATGTATGTGTATGTATGTGTGTGTTTGTGTGCATATGCACGTGTGTGTAGTGAGTATGCCTCCTCAACGTGTGTGGGCGTCTCATAATTGGTCGTTGGTGGCGGCCTGTCAAAACCCCCGAGCGATACGCTCGCAGCTGTTACGTGACATGACCAGCGGGGGGCTCTGCTCAGCTCAAGTGAAGTCACTCACACACGCAAATATGACACCGACAGCGAATAACGCCATGTATGTGTGTACGCACATAGCTCCCAGCATCAGGGCGCAGCGTGTCTGTGTGCGGCAACTCTGCGTTGCGTGTGCGTTGTCTCGGCGACACATCCTGGAGTGTGACGGTCACCTGGAATGCCTACATGTCTGACCTCCCGACCTCCGAACTGCCTACCCTTTACGACATTGGTGAGTCAACGTGTATGTTGAGAGAGCGTGATGTCATTGCTCGGGATGTCACGCCACGTTTTCCGGTGCACCAGTGACGTTCCTCAACGTCTCGCGTCTCCTGGAGCGTTTTGAGCGTCTACTGACTCAGCATAGCAACATCACTTCACGACCTCAGCTGGTATCCTTGACGCCACCGCGAGTTGGCTGTTCCCACGGTTACCGACTAAGCGACGACCATGAAGGCTGCGGTGAGCCACTCGATGACATCATTGCGTAACCCGTTTCGAATCAGGGCTACCGTGACACGACCCGCTGATGTCGTCTTTGTGCGCAGTCCTTTGCCCTGCCGGCAGCTACTCCGCCGAAGGCACGTGTCTTCTGTGTCCCAATG